>NW_028234427.1:37380818-37385818 GCF_977035675.1 Penaeus japonicus | reverse complement strand
TACCATTATCATCTCTTTTGTTTTGTCCATTACTAATATCATTGTGTATAATTCTAATGTTTTTATTGTTGCTCTTGTTGATATCATAATTTCCATCCTTATGATGACTGGCATAATCAGCATAACAGTCGATTGCTTCCCTCGTGTACTCTTTTTCGTAATATATATATATATATATATATATATATATATATATATATATATATATATATGATATATATATTATTAAACATATACATATACATATATACCATATACATACAACAGCACACACCCATACACACCCCACCATAAAATATATTTATATATATAAAATTTATATATATAATATATATTATAAATATATATATATATATATATATAACACACACAAACCAAACACACACAACACACACATATAAAAATATATATATATATATATATATATATATATATATATATAATAAAAATATATATATATATATACACACACACACACTCACACACACAACATAATATATAATATAGTATAAGATTAATATATATATCAATATATTAAATATATATATATATAAATTTAATATACACACACACAAGACACACAACACACACAATTATACATAATCATATATATATTATTATACATATATATATATATATAAATAAATATATAATAAATATTCATATATCTAATATATATAAATATATTTATATAAAGGAGATAGTAGATAGATAGATAGAGAGAGAGAAAGAGAGAGATAGAAGAGAGAACGCCCTCCCCTCTGCGCGAGCTCTTGTCTCGCGAGCGCGCTCGCAGGAACGCCACCGCGCAGGCACTCAAAGTCCTCTCACGAAAGATCCTATCACGCCCGCAAGCATTCGAAGAGCGCAAAGACATTTTAACATTTTGACCATTTAAAATGGAACAATCTGTTACTTTATATCCTTCTCATGTATGTAATTTCTTATTTTCTACAAATCTTCACTTATCTTCTTGTTCCCTCTTCCCCATAAGCTACCGCGGGGACAAAACAATTACTAAGTCGGGGTTTATCTGCGGGTACATTCTATTTTGAGATCTGCCCTACTCGCTACTGCTTTTTATTTATTTATCTTTTTTTTTTCATAAGGGTGGGAGTAGAGGATGAGAGATATATACTAATCTTGTCACGTTGAAGATATGAAAGGACGGGGAAGATTATTTCCGTTTTATATTTTTGTGTTTTTTATTATCATAATTATCATCTTCATCACAATCACAATCATCGCCACCATCTTCATACTCATCATCTTCACCATCACCACCACCACCATCCTCCTCACCACCACCACCACCCCCACCATCCTCCTCCTCATCATCATCACCACCACCACCCTTCTCCTCCTCCTCATCACCACCACCATCCTCCTCATCATCACCATCATCATCATCACCATAACCACCACCACCACCACCACCATCCTCCTTCTTCTCCTCCTCATCATCATCACAACCACCATCACCATCCTCCTACTCCTCCTCATCATTATCATCACCAATACAACCATCATTTTCATTGCATAACAACCCCACTACCACAATAAAAACATATATTAATCATTCATAACAGCTGTTTACATCGCGGTCACACCTCAAACGGTCGGTTAGAATAATAACACGAAGACCAAGTAGTTTTTTTGTTTTTTTTTCAGAGAATAAACTGGAATTGATAACTTTTTAATGCTGAGTTCTTGTTCTATTGTTTCATTATCATTGTTGTTGTTATCAATTTTGATATTATTATTATTATTATTATTATTATTATCATTGTCATTTGATTATTATCACATTATCAATATCATTGTCAACATTACCATCATTATTATTATCGCTATTATTATCATTATTTTTACATTCGTTATTAATATAATTATTTTTGTTCTTACCAATTATATCACTATAACTATCATCATCATTATCATCTCTTTTGCAAATATATGGAAAGTCTTTATATAAACTTTACAATTTAAGTCTTCACATAAACTCGTATACATAGTGTCGTTGTAAATTTTCTCTTGTTAATAAAGTTTGTATCAAAAGAGGCAGTCTGTCTTAGTTTTATATTCATTATAATGTCCCTGGTTTTTTTCTTTCTCTCTCTCCCCGCGTGTTCTCTTCACTCCTCTCTCACTCTCTCGCTTTCTCACCTCTCCTCTTCTCCTCCTCTTCTCCGTCTCTCTCTGTGTCGCTCTCCTCTGCTCTCTCTCCTCTCTCTGTGGTCTCTCTCTCTTCTCTCTCCCTCTCTGTCTCTCTCACTCTCTCCTGGCTTCTCTCTCTCTCTCTCCTCTCTTCTTTCTCTCTTCTCTCTCTCCCTTGCTCTCTCTCTCCTCTCTCTCTCTCTCTCCTCCTATCCCTCTCTCTCTCTCCTCTCCTCCCGTCTCTCTCTCTCTCTCTTTCTCTCTCTTTCCTCTCTTCCTCTTCTCTCCTCTCTCTCTCTCTCTCTCTCTCTCCCTCTCCCTCTCTTCTCTCTCCCCTCTCCCCCTCTCCCTCTCCTCTCTCTCTCTCTCTCTCTCTCTCTTTCTTTCTCACTCTCTTCTCTCTCTCACTCTCTTCACTCTCTCTCGCCGTCCCATTCTCTCTCTCCTCCTCCTCTCCCTCTCCTCTCTCTCCACTCCTCTCTCTCTCTCTCTCTCACTCTCTCTCTTCTCCTCCTCTTCTCTCTCTCTCTCTCTCTCTCTCTCTCTCCTCTTCCCTCTCTTCCTCTCCTCTCTCTCTATCTCTCTCCTCTCTCCTTCTCTCCGCCTCTCTCTCTTCTCTCTTCTCTCTCTCCCTCGTCTCTCTCTCTCTCTCCCCCTCCTCGCTCTCTCCTCACACCTCTCCTCATCTCTCACCGCTCTCTCCTCTCTCTCTCCTCCTCTCTGGTCCCTGTCCCTCGTCTTCCTCTCTCTCTCTCTCTCTCTCGCTCTCCCTCCCTTCTCTCTCCTCCTCCCCTACTCTCTCTCTCTACTCGCCTCTCACCATATCCTTCTTCTCTCGTCTTCTCTCTCTCTCCGCTCGTCCTCTCTTCTCTCTCCTCTCTCCCTCTCCTTCTACTTCTCTCTCTCTCTCTCTCTCCCTTTCCCGTTTCCCTTTCCCTCTAATTCTCCCTCCTCCCCCCCCCCCCTCTCTCTCCCTCCTCAGGCGCACTGCACACTCTAAAAACAGCTGTACTAAAATCCACGGTAGCCTAGAGAGCACAACCAGAAAATACCGAAAGAGAGAAGAGAGGGGGGGGGGTGAGAAAGATAGAGAGAGAGAGAGAGAGAGAGGTGAGAGAGATAGAAGAGATAGAGATAAGAGAAAGAAAAGAGAGAGAGAGAGAAAAGATAAAGAGAGAGGAGAGAAGAGGAGAGAGAGAGAGAGAGAGAGAGAGAGGAGACAGACAGAAGAGAGAGAGAGAAGAGTGGAGCGAAGAGAGGAGATGAGAGAGTGACGTAAGAGAGTCAGAGAAGAGAGAATAGAAGGGGAAGATAGATAGATGATAGATAGATTTATAGATAGAGAGAGAGAGAGTGAGAGAGAGAGACAGACAAAATAGAGAGAGAGAGAGAAAGAGGAAGAGAGCGAGAGAGAGAGAGAGAAAGAGAAAGAAAGAGATGCAGAGAGAGGAGAGATAGAGAAAAGAGAGAGAGATGAGAGTAGAGAGAGAGAGAGAGAAAGTAGAGTACAGAGAGAGAGACCAGCGACAGAGAGGAGACCGCGAGCCGAGCGCGTCGCTCGCGCGCGGAGAGAGTCGACCTGCCCTCACCGCCCGCGCGCGACAGACCGACCATACAATCTTCCACTGATAGAGCGATAGAGAGAAATATAGAGACCGAAGAACCGACAGAAGAGCCGTAGCGAGAAGATAGAGGAGAGAGAGCGAGAGCAAAGAGAGAGATGCCAGACATCGCTGAGGAAGCGAAGGACGACAACAGCTCCCGAGCGCAAAAATAACTCGCTATCGCGTGGAATAGGCGCCCGCAGACAAATCTCGTTCAGAAAATGAACTTACAGATAAAAATGAAGGATGTCAGTTGGGTTATTGTACGTCAGGTTGACCAAGAAAATGAACTCAAAGAGAATAAACGAAAACGGATTGCACAGTCGCGCCATCACGCTTTCCGCGTCTCACTTGTTCGGTTATTTAAGGCGCATATACCTTCCTGTATGTGCGTAAATGCGAGTGGGACTAAACACGTCGAGTGATAAAGATCAAAGTTAACTGCAAACATTGAAACGAAGGAAATGGAAATGCATTTGTTCTGAAGCAATTATTCTTTATTTTCAGTGTCTTTTGGGAGATATACTTGCGTCTCTCTCTCTCTCTCTTTCTCTTCTCACTCTCTTTTTTCTCTCTCTCTTCTCTCTCTCTCTCTTTCTCTCTCTCTCTCTTTCTCTCTCTTTTCTCTCTCTCTCTCTGTGTCTCCCTCTCATCCTCTCCCTCCCTCTCTCTCCCTTCCTCCCTCCCTCCCTCTCTCCTCGTCTCTCCCTCTTTTCGCCTCTCGTTTCCTCATCCTTCTCTCCCGTCATCTCCTCACTCCTCACCTCTCATCTCTTCCTCTCATTCTTTTCTTCTCTTTCTCTCGTCTCTCTTCTCTCTCTCCTCCTCTCTCTCCTCTCTTCTCTCCACCCCTTCCTCCCTCCCTCCCTCCCTCCCACCCTCCTTCCCTTCTCTTCCTCCCTTTCTCCCTCCTCTCCACCTCGCTCGTGTCCCCCTCCCCATTCTCCCTCCCTCCCTCTCGCCCTCCCTGCTCTCTCTCTCTCTCACTCCCTCCTACCCTCCCACCCGCTCTTTTTCTCACTCTCCTCGCTCTCCGCTCCTCTCCTCTCCTCGCTCTCCTCTCCTCTCCTCTCTCTCTCTCTCTCATATATAGATATATTATATAATATAAAAATTAGCTAATATATATATTAATATACATATAAATATATACATATAAACTCACAGAGGAAGTGTTGCAACTGCACCTACGATTTTATTTTCCCGAAACCGCAGCGAGCCGCAACGTGCAACCAGCAG
>NW_028234427.1:37366211-37368711 GCF_977035675.1 Penaeus japonicus | reverse complement strand
CATGATGGACGCGGTGATGCGACGGCGTGTTGAAGACCCACTCCAGAGGACCAAGCTTGCCGACGTCTTCGTTGTGGACCCAGAACTGGAAGAGGTAGTTGAGGCCGAGGTGCACCATGACGGAGGCGATGGGGATCCCGAGGAGGGCCAGGGGATGGTAGAACCCGAAGTAGGTCATGCGCTGGAAGATGGAGATGCGACTCGAGGTGCCGAAGTTGTAGTCCTCGGAGGAATGGTGGACTTGGTGGGCCGCCCATAGGAGGTTGATCTCTGGAGAGGAGGGGGTGGGGGTGGGGGAGGGGGAGGATATTCTTTGTTAACGTCTTGGTGGTTCGTATTTGATTTGATAGATAGATAGATAGATAGGTTAATAGATATATGAATATTTTCATTATGATGATTATCACAATATGATACATTACAAAAAGCACACGTAAAGACACACACACACAAAAAAAAAAAAAAAAAAAAAAACACAGAGCCCACGGAGACACACGCCCACAACGAACCACAACGAACCACAGCGCCCGACTGACCATGGTTCGCCCGATGGACCCAGTAGTAGCAGAAGTCGACGAAGAAGAAAGCCGCCCACCACGTGACCAGCGAGTCCCACGGAAGCTCCAGCAGGCGGTACTGGTACAGCCACTCGTAGCCCAGCAAGATGGCGCCCTCCGAGATGAACCTGCGAAAACAAAAGACGAACGAATGGCGATAGGAAGAAACAAGTGCGCATAGCCTAGCAAGATGGCGCCCTCGGAGATGAACCTGCGAAAACAAAAGACGAACGAATGGCGACAGGAAGAAACAAGTGCGTATCGCTTGGTCTTTGGATAGAGTATGGTTTCATTCGAAAGGAATATTGTTAATTGTAATTATATCAATATGATTGTGATTGTTGTGACTACTGCAACTATCATCATAGTTATTTTTGAAAATTCTATCATTCAATTGATAATGATTCAAGAATAACAAAATGCTTTGAGGTGATGATGATATGATAGACTGACCCGCTGCATAGTGAATAAGTTTACTGAAAAAAGACCTTTTTGAGATTAGGGAAATGTTGCACATCTTTCTATAGACACTTTGTGCAAATCATTTTTTTCTTCCATTACTATCATTATATATGTGATAATTATATTTATCATCCTCATCGTCATCATTATTACCAGCATCACCATCATCATCATCATCACTAGCATTATAATTATTAATTTTATCATCATTGTTATAGTCGTCATTATTATTACAAGTCTTATTATTATAATTGTCAGTAATATCATAATTATTATTATCAATATCATCATCACCATAATCATCATCTCAACACCACTACTATCCTTCTCTCCTTTCAAACCGTCGTCACCACCACCATCATCACTCCCACGATTATCCTCCCCTTTCATCACCACTATACCAATCATCACCACAACTATCATCATCACCAACTCCTCTTTCATTCTTTTTATTTTTTTTTCTTCTTCTTTTTCCTTCTCTCCACCTCATACATTCCTTATCCATCCCTCCTAACCTCATTTATTTTCCCCCTTTCTCCATTCTTCTTCCTCTTCATCTAACACTTCCCCTTCTCCCCCATCTAACCCTTTCCCCTCATCCACCCCTTCCCCGTCCTCCTCCCACCCCCTCCCCACTCCAACTCCATCCTCTCCTCCCCCCCCCCATCTTCCTTCTCTGTATAACCCTGCCACTTCCCTCCCCTCCCTTCCCCCCTCCCTATACCACACCACATATCTTTATCTCCTATACAACCCCTCCCCCCACCCTCCTACTCTCCAACCCCACCCACACACCCCCTCCACCCACACCCCCCACACTCCTACTCATCCTATATAACCGCTCCCCCCCACCCTCCTACTCCCTCCACCCACACACCCCCACACTCCTACTCATCCTATACAACCCCTCCCCCCCTCCTACTCCCTCCACCCACACACTCCCAACGTCCTACTCATCCTATATAACCCCTCCAACCCCCACCCCATACCCCTCCACCCCTCCCACCCACACACACCCCTCCACCCCACACCCTCCCTCCAACCCCCCCCACACACCCCCCTCCCCCCTCCACCCCCCCCCCCCCCTCCCCCCCCCCCACCCACACCCCACCCCCCCGCCCCACCCCCCACACCCTCCCCATACCACCCCCACCCCCTCCCCACACACCCCCTACCCCCCCTCCCCTCCACACCCCACCCACACCCATACCCTCCCCACACCCCTCCAACCCCCCTCCCCACACCCCCACACCCCCAAACACACCCCCAAACATCCTACTCACGACGCCGCCTCGTGTAGTATCCCGAGCCCCGATGACGTCAGGACTTCATTCATACGGACTTCCTTCCCTCGGACCAGCCGCGAGAGGGCGTGGAGGGTCACCAGGCCGAAGAAAACGGGAACCGCCTATGGGTGTGGTGGGAGAGAGAGAGGGAGTGAGTTATTTACCGCCTGTCTGTGGTGAGAGAGAGGGAGAGAG
>NW_028234427.1:37338711-37346211 GCF_977035675.1 Penaeus japonicus | reverse complement strand
ATTTAAAAAAAATGCGAAATAGGTAAAGATAGCTTTTGTCCTCCCATAAAATTATATATCACGATTTTACTCGACTACAATACTGAGAATGTCAGATGGCACATATAGGCCTTATAGCATAGTAAAAAAATAACTAACACAAATGATACTCTAATATCATAACGAGTGAATAAAAGAGAACGATAAACAACACACCCATATAACTGATTCGTAAGGTTAACACGAATATTACAATATAATTGTATTGTAATTATGTGTATGTGTATGTGAGTGTGTGTGCGTGTGTGTGTGTGTGTATGTGAGTGTGCACACGTTCACACTCACACACCTGTATATATATATATATATATATATATATATATATATATATATATATATATATATATATATATATTTTGTATATATATATATGTATATTTAGGTATATTATGTATATATGTTTATATATATATATAAATTTGTCTATATTAATGTATCAATATGTATATAAGTAATTTATGTATTATATCTATTATATATATATATATATATATATATATATTGTCACAACTGCGAGATTAGCTAGGATTACTCTGATATATATGAATTTAGTTCTGTACATGTATGTTGTATAAGGAAATTACGGCGTGTGCGTGCGTGCAGGCGCGGTAGTGTGACCCGTGAAGGTACACGAGGACTCGACCCGCGAGGAGGCTGCACTGTACGGCAGAGGAAGCATGCGACCTGATTGGTGGGCGTATTGCTTCTGGAACTTGGCATGAATGAAGAAAAGTAATAGGTATAGTAGTGGGAGAACGAAACTCCCTGCCTGGCTTATCATGTTGCTGTGTCCACTCGAAAACCCAGGGAAGAAAGGTGGTGATGGGATCTTGGACCTTGATAACATATTTCTTTATTTTCATTTCAAATGTGGAAAGTGGAAGAGGAAGTGGTTAAAGGAGCTGGATAAATAGTGGAAATAAAACTTGGGAGGAGATAAAAGTGAGAGTTAGAAAGTTAAGCATAGTGAAGAGAGTGTTAGCTTCCCCCCCCCCCCCCTAATGGGAGGTCTTGGCGAGACCAGGCGCAAGGAGGAAGTGCAACCCTCAGCCGAACAAAGCCACGGGTCAACCCCTCAGTCGGAATACCAGAATACCGAGCAATAACTATCTTGAGTAATAGAAGTATGTAAAGTGAAGAGGAAGTGATGAAGGGAGCTGGAGGGAGAGTGGAAAGGAAATTTGCGAGGAGATGAAGATAAAGACGTAAAGCTGAGAAAACTAGAGAAAAGATAAAGTTTCTAAGACCGGGAGAAAGAAGTGGGAGAAATAGCATGCATGTGCGCCCTTAGTAACTGAACAAAGCCACGGGTCCATTGTGGATTAAACCTCCATCAGCAACCATTCTAACAATAGCATTGCTGACCTGGTTGCCTGCTCTGTTGTTTAGCAATGGGTGGTTGGCATTGAGGTCTCCCACTATGTATGTGGGTAATCTTCTTCTAAGTAGACTATATAAGTCTTGCAGGGAAACAATCGTCCTTCTTGGTGGAAGATACATTGTTGCCACTATTATCTGATCTCTGCTTGTTTCTATCTCTATTGCCAGCATCTCATCAAAGTCGTCGAGAACCTTGTGATTGATATCTCTTCGGACTGCTATTGCTATGCCATCGTTTGCTTCTCCAGTCCTGTTCCTCTGATGGTATAAGTAGGGGAACAGTTTCAGCCTGTCTGTGTCCTTCAAACCATGACTGTTGATCAGGACTACATCTGCATTTAGGGCTCTGTACATGCCCGACAGTTCGTTCCTACAAACCATAGTCCACTTGAGGACGTTCTGCTGTACTACAGTAATGGTGTGGTTCACTTGGATTTGGCTGCAGGTCCATCTTCATGCCTCTCTTGGACCTCATCATAGCCATTCCTCCTCTTCCTGTAGGATTCAGGGTCTAGGTAGGTGATGATCACACCAACGAGATTTAGGGAGGCTGCCCTAATTCTCCTATCGATGATGCTGGAACATTCATCAGATTTCAGCTTCTGATTGTTGTAGGAGTATTTCATCCTGCCATTCTTGATGTATTCTGCAACATCTTCATCATCAATATTGCCGTTTGTGATGTTCTTTTCGGCTGTGTACAGGATGACTCCTACTGCTTTGCCTCTTGCTTCCTTGGCCTTCTTTAGATTCTTGCACCTGTGAGGGGATGGCACCCTTACATCCTGTGTGACTCCTGGTGCAACAGGCAAGCGCCGCTCCTTTCTTTTTTTTTACACTGGCACCGTCGATGCTCGCCCTGACCTTGGTGCACGGTCAGTTACCCTCGCAGGACGGATAACTCTTGATTGGTTGAGATAGTGTTGAGGGACGAGGACGCAAGGAGCTGGTACAGCGACCGTGCATAAAAGAAGCAATTTTTAAAGCATTTTTTTTAGTTGACCCAGCGACCCTGTTTGAGTGTGACCCGCCGTTCTCATGTCCGCCATGTGACCTTTTCCACATCATGTTCTGTTCTAGTCATTTCTCCTGTACCTGTACTCCATGTACATGTTCTCTTTGTTAGTTTAGCCTGTAATAAACCTATGTTTGTTCTGGTGCGTTTCTGTTCGACCTGGCTGCTCTGATCCTATAGAACGAACCTTGACATATATATGAACAAAATTCATAGCGACAAATGTAGAAGAAAGGCATGGAAGAGACAGAATATCTAAATAACGCAAGAGATGTATTTGACGCGTTTCGACAAATGTCTTCCTCGTAAATACATAAGAAGTGAAAATTTACTACGAATATATACATATCAAACAAGAGCTGAAGGTTCACCTAACGCTCTTGACCCGTGGGTTGTTATCCGAATAATTGATGCTGCCGCGACCTTGGATAATTTTAATCTGTTCATGTTTTCTTTCGTCATGATATATGCAGCTTCTATAACTTTCCGCCTTTTTTATTTCAATCCTTCATGGACGGCTTTTGTTTGCTTCCAGTCTGGAGATGTTCCGCCTCATCTACGTGTGCAACATATATATTTGTCGGGAAGATAAAAATGATCCAAGGTCGCGGCATCATTAATTATGCGGATAACAACCCGCAGCTCAAGAACGCCAGCTGAACGTTCAGCTCTTGTGTAATATATATATATATTTTTTTTTTGTATTTTCACTTGTTTTGTATATATATATATATATATATATATATATATATATATATATATATATATACGCATATATATGTACATATATATGTACAATATATGTTACATAATTTATAATATACATCCATATGTATTTTTTATTATACATATATATATGTATATATATATATATCATCTATCTATATATTATATATATATATATATTAATATATAACACACACAACAAATTTATATATATATATATTATATATATATATATATATATATATATATATATATATATATATATATATATATATATATATAACATACATATACTACAAATATTTATATATATGTCTGTGTTATATATATATGTATGTATATATATATATATATATATATATATATATATATATATATATATATTTATATATATATCACAGGACACTCACACACAACATATATATATATATATATAAATATATATATATATATATATATATATATATATATATACACACTTTGCCACACACACACACACACACACACACACACACACACACACACACACACACATATTAATATATATATTATGTATATATATATATGGTAGAATGCAATAACGCATTTATATATATATATATATTTACCTCCACACACGGGACACGAACCCGCGCCGTAAGATCGACAGGCACGGGTTCGAGTCCCGGTCAGGGAGGTAAATATTTGTATATGTATGTATATTTATATATGTATGTATATATATACATATACACACGTACACACACACACACACACACACACACACACACACACACATATATATATATATATATATATATATATATATATATATATATATATATATATATATGCGTGTGTGTGTATGTATGTGACAACACCAAAGGCGCATCTTTGAATAGAATCGGATATCTAAATTCTGAAAAGGCGTTCTTTACATGGTATATGGCTATATTTTCAGCAGCAGCGATATGGAACTTTTAAATTTACCAGAATAAGAATAATCGAAACATGTTTATAATAAGAACTTCAAATAGTTCTCATTTTTGGAGGGGAGGGGCAAGCTGACGTCATGAACTGGAAACCTACAACAGCCAATCACTGCTGAGGAAGAAGAGTGGGCGGAGTCAGTGAGAATACAAACGTAAACAGGATATAGAAAGGACTAACAACGCTTTCAGAGTTATTGTATTTTCTCCATTACACTAAACAGATACACATAATTAGGCTTCTAAAAACAATGTAAAGAAGCCAATGAAAATATAATAGAACATGGTATAATATAAACGAAAGAAAGTAAATAGATACAAAGTAAAACACAAAACTAAATAATGATAAAAAAAAGAAAAATACAAGTTCGATCATTCCACCTGACGAGGAAGAAAAACATCCACAAATAGATCATTCCCCCTTGGCTATCTTAACAGGCGACTGCAAGGTCTTGACGCTCATGACCGTCCAGAAGACAGTGCTCATGTAATAGCAGAAGTAAAGGGCGGTGTCTAACATCGGTGTGCTAGTGATGGGTCCCGTGCGGGCGTAGAACAGGTAGGCGGCGCAGCGGGCGGCCTCCAGCATCGGCGCCCAACGCCACCCGTCGAACATGGAGCCCAGAGTGCCAAACGTGAGGAATATGAAGGCGAGGAAGATGGCGACTGTGAACCCGGATGAAACCTGCCGGAGGCGAAGAGTGTGACTTCCGGTAAGCTCGTCCATAAAGCAAACGTTTTTCGCAATAGAGAAAGACGTAAGACTACTTAGTGTGCAATACTGCACAATAAGGGCGGGAGGGTAATTCATGAAACCCAAATGAGTCGCAAAGAAAATATCTTGAAGTAACTAAACCATATGTAAACAATATAATAAAACATACAAACACATTATATAAACAATATAAGAAAACATACAAACACATTATATAAACAATATAAGAAAACATACAAACACATTATATAAACAATATAAGAAAACATACAAACACATTATATAAACAATATAAGAAAACATACAAATATAAACAATATAAGAAAACATACAAACACATTATATAAACAATATAAGAAAACATACAAACACATTCTATAAACAATATAAGAAAACATACAAACACATTATATAAACAATATAAGAAAACATACAAACACATTATATAGACATATTTGAACTAACCTTCAGGTGAACGAGAAGAAGCTGTTGAGCCCCAAAAGCCAGGCTGAAGTGCACAGTGGTGTAAGCCATGAACCAAAGGGGCATCTGGGGGTCGTACTTCCTCCGGGGTGCCTTGACGTCCGGAAAGGTGTCGGGGTCCCCCAGGCGAGGCGTCCCGGGGAACCAGCCGGGGCCGTAGAACACCGCCTTCAGGGAGTCGCTCCAGCTGCTCATGCCCTTCGCCTTCTCGTAGATCTTCTCGAGGTAAAAGAGCTGGGGAAAGAGGGTTGGTTACTCTTAGCTCTCTTTGAGTTTGACTGATTTAGGATCTTACCTTTTCGGGACTATGATTTTCTTCTTTGACTTAGGAAAGTATTTTTTGACATTGGTCTTTTTGTTGTCACATAGAGAGTTGACGATTTTTTTTGCAAGTTTAGACAATCAGGTATTCTGTAATATGATATCGTTTGTCATTATATCCCTCTTTACTGACGTTCATATTATCATTGTTGTTCTTATGCCGAGTATATCACTACTGTTATCATTACAATCACTAACAGCGCCAGTAGCATCATTACCATTCTTAATACTACTACTACTAAAAAATATCTGCTGTCATTACCACAACTCCTGCTACTGCTATAACTATGACCACCAACATCACGATAAAAAAACAACCACTTACTATTTACACAAAAAAATAGAAAATTAACATAACTCTAACACATAAAGAAAGGAAAAAAAAAAAAAAAATAAAACAAAAATGAAAAGAAAAATAATAAAACATGAAACAAGATGATCATGACAAAAACTAAAAAGCGAATAAAAATATCCATCTCTCTACTCCATCCCCAAGGAGACTCTCACCTCATGCCATACACCATTCAGAAACTGTGGCTGTTCGACGAGGCCGTAGACGATCTCCTCGTCGTCTCTCTCCTCTTGGAAGGTGCCGAAGATCCGGTCCCAGATGATCAGGACGCTGCCGTAGTTCTTGTCCAGGCACCACTTGTTGGCTCCTGCAAAGAGACGGGTTTAAGCGGAAATAACCATACCCCATTTTCTTCAAGTTTTCTTCATTGTTATTATTATTATTATTTTTTTACTTTTATGGTAGGTTCAATAGCTGGATGATTTATGATTGATTGATTGATAAGTGTTGTCTAAGTTAAAGACCAGATTTCTGTAAATCAAAAAGTTGTTTTGTTTTCATATCTGGTTTTGTGTTTTGTGTGGGAGTCACAATGGAAAAAAAGGTGGAGAAATGTCAGTACCTGGGAACAGAGTTTGAAGTAACCACAAACAAGAAAAATAGGGATGTAAATGTTGGAACTTATATAAAGAGATGATTGGTTGTCTTTATCTTTTTTATGTTTACTGTAATGCGGGTTGTCTGTCATTAAGTGTGATAGCCACATAGAGAAACGAAATGTACATTAATGTTGTTCCGAGCTATCATTACATAGGAGAGAAGTGCGTTTACTAGTCATACTAATGAATACACATTACTGCTCTACTAGATATTTTTTGATAAAGTAGAATTTGTATCACAAACGCAGATTTAACGGGGGAGTAGCACGACCATAGCAAAAAAAAAAAAAAAAAAAAAAAAAAAAAAACAGAATATTGAATATGATCACAAAAATCATGGCAAAGACACATTGTAAAAGTAACGCACTTTAGGCAATAGTCTATGCCTGAGAAGGAATGATTCTGTAAATCAATATGTGTCATGTCGAAGCGGGGGGACGAAAGCTAAACCAAAGAGAGATAGAGAAAAGTCTCCACACTCCAACCCACACCCCAAAGCCACCCACCATGATGCACGCGGTGATGCGACGGCGTGTTGAAGACCCACTCCAGAGGCCCCGACTTCTTGATAGCTTCATTGTGGACCCAGAACTGGAAGAGGTAGTTGAGGCCGAGGTGCACCATGACGGAGGTGATGGGGAGGCCTAGAAGAGCCAGGGGCTGGTAGAACCCGAAGTAGGTGAGGCGTTGGAACATCGACAGGCGGAGGCCAGTGGGGAGGGTGTAGTCCTCTGAGGAATGGTGGACTTGGTGAGCCGCCCAAAGCAGGTTGATCTCTGAAAGACGAAAGGGGTGATGTCGAGTAAAACCGTCGAGTAAAAGTGTGATTCATAAAAAATGAATTTCCATGGCATTATGTCCGAAGAGAGAAAAGACTTCAATGAATGCGTTCTCCCCATCGT
>NW_028234427.1:37316211-37321211 GCF_977035675.1 Penaeus japonicus | reverse complement strand
ATATATATATATATATATATATATATATATATATATATATATACAAATAGATAAGTAAGCCACTTGATGCCAGCAGTTGTAATCCATTAGCTTTGCCCGTTGTACCAGGTGGAAAGAAAGACAGACGTTCATGTACGATGGTCCTTATCTGACCTCCAGCCGAGGGCCAGAGGTCAAAGCTATTCACTCTGCCTGTTCTCTCTGTCTGTCCCTTGTCTGACCTGGGTTCCTTCTGTGTCCTTCTTACGTACAAATCTCGAATCACTTTCTAAGCCTCAGGGACTCCACAAGCAAACCCAACTTTTCAGGGCGGCTGCAGTTTAGGGGCAGAAGTGGACACAGTAAACGGGAAATATCAGGTCAAACAGACTGCCAGCAGCATAGCATTGAATTATACAAAAAGCATAATCAGTGTCTTAGGTCATATGATACACAATATCAGTGCCTTACATCGCCCAGCCCACGATGGGCGATGTAAGTCTTAATCAGAGAAATAACCAGGCTTTAATATAAGCTAGCTAAGAAATATGTCTCCACTCTACAAGTGGGTTCCTGATCATTGAAGACTACCTGCACCAGACTTCGCAGGTAGCTGTGACATTCAACCATGAGCAATTCACTGGCCGGCGCAGCGACACCAATGGGCACTAATCAGTGGCACCAGTAAACATGTAACATGTACGATATGAGAAATGATTTATGTAAGGCATAACTGTAGTGAGATACTAGGCACTACGACTGGCCTCATGACAGCATGAAATGGGTGACTGCGTTAAACAGGTGGGCCCTAAGAGGTGGCTCCAAAAACATCCATATATCACGGAAAAATGCAGAAGTAGAATAGGTACAGTAATTACAAGTTGGCTGTGAGTATAGAGACAATATGTATGAGGAAGTAATTAAAGCAAAGGTGTGATTGCTAAAGGGAAATGAGAGGATAGCAACATAATATGATGAGCTCATATAGTCAGTGAAGTTAGGTAAAGACTTGAATAAACATAAGTATAAAAACTTGTGAATTACTGAAAGAGCACAAAGAACTTCCAAGATTTAACACAAAAGTGTGGTAGGATCAGCTCATCCCAGAACGAAATCTCACTATGACTTCATGAAATATAGTACTTGAAAGGTAGCAGTGCTTTGGGTAATACACACATAGAATTAATCTGTATTTCGACTGGTAGTGCCAGTGCACCGAGGGTGGGAGTCGGACAGTGGATAGCCTCTGGGGCACACAATTCAAAGACCATTTCGACTTTTGGGTAACAGGCGAGCTAGTTTTGGTAGTTAGGCGTAACTGGCACGATGTCCTGTACCTCAAGGCATCGTTAAGTTGACCTTGTCATGCACCCGAACACTGTACAACTCAAGCACCGTTCTACCTTGGTGAAAACATGCACCAACATAACACAGTAGATATACAGGGGGGTAGGGGGGTGGAGGTGACATATATAATAATGAGCAGGAGCAACTTCTCAATACATATATATAAATGAGCAATTTCTCAACCACTGGGGGGGGGGGGAACACATAAAAAGAATGAGCAGGAACAACTTCTCGACCGTTGGGGGGAAAACAACTAGCGCGCGCCCTTTAAGAATAACCATTGTAATTTATGGAATAAAGTTTTTGAATTTGAATGTTGAATTTGCACAGCTCAATGAGGGATTCCCGACTGCAGGAGGAGGGGACATGAGGGACTTGGCTGCAGGAGAAGAAGAGGAAAGAGCTTTTTTTAAGTGACGTACGTCTTGCATGTCTACCTGAACAATGTGCCTGCGTCTTGCATGGCTCTTTACACGACATGCATCTTGCAAAGCTACCTGAACATGCGTGCATCTTGCATGGCCCCTTAAATAACATGCGTGCGTCTTGCAGGGCTTAGCGACATGTGTTTTGCATGACTCCTGAATAATATTCCTGCATCTTGCATGACTCCTGAACGATATGCCTGCATCTTGCATGGCTACTTAAGTGACATGCGTCTTGCATGGCTCTTGAACAATAAACAAGAAACAATAATATCACTTTGCAACTGCCAAGAGGAGAACATGAATAAGAGGAATTGAAACTAATAAAAAAATGCAAGTTCTAGATAAGCGGGTTTGCAAGATAACAGAAAAATACGTATAGGAATAACACTTATTGATGAAAAAAATAAAGTACAAAACAATAAGAGACTTTAACGAAAAGCAAATTGAATGATAAGAATCTGGCAACACCGATCAGCAGTCCTAATTTGGAATGAAAGTGAAAACGATTAAGAATTTATGCGGTTTAGATACAATATCGGCTCCTTTTCGATAACCATAATAAAACATGGAATATCTTTCAAAGGTTCACATTTAAAATAAATATTTTGGAGAATTACAGCAATAAATTTTCTCCAAATATATATTTCCCGAAGTTGCAAGATGCAGAACAAATACGAATAAAGAAAAAGAAAAAGAAAGTGCAAAATAACAGGAGTACTTTAAAGAGATGCAAATAGATAAATTGATAGATAAGAATCTTCTAACACTGATCTCCAGTACTGATTCAGAATGAAAGTGAAAACTATTTAGAAAAAATTACATGATTTAAAGACAATATTGGCTCCTCTTCATTAATTAATCGTAATCGAGCATGAAAAATCTTTCAGAGGTTCACTTCTAAAACAAATATTTTAGAGGGTGACAGCAATAAAAATTTCTCCAAAAAGATAGTGTCCGAATGATGAAAAAAATATAAATAGAGAGAATTATTTTAAAGGAAAGTAAAATGTCTTCCGGCTTTTCACACGGGGATAGGTGGGGGGGGGGAGGGGGAGATATCGGCACGTGCTGATAAGGCTAAGCGAAGAAACAATACAAACCGTATGGAAATATCTTATTCTCAGAATCATATATAACAAACAGAACTTCAGAATATTCTGGTCAATCTTCACGTAAAATGAAGAGGAAAGACCTTCAATAGGCTGTAAGGGAGGTCGTTATAACGGGGTCTTCAAGCGATATGGGACAAGGAAATAGGGGAAGAGAGAGAGAGGAGGGGGGGGGGGGGGCTGAGGACTTTCCCTTTCAACACTTAGCCGAAAGGGAAGGAAAGGGGGGGGAGGGAAATCCTACGGAATCACACTTACACACAGGAATTTCACAATAGAAAAATTACACAGTAAACAGTCACGAGAAAAAAGAAAAAAAAAACACACACACAACACAGAAAATCCTAATTCCTAACGAAACCTAAAGAAACCTAACAAGAATAAAAGAGCCTGGGTTTCTCTAACTTGAGAGTTTTTTTTTTTCTTTTTTTTTTGGATGACTTGATATCTTCGAGTGGATGGGTCATCTGCTGGCAGGTCGTAGGTCGTACTAAGGATCGGTGAGGTGGTCCTCTTGGCTTCTCACCATGTGGCCTTTTCTGCTCGTGTCAGAGACTTCCGGCCAGGGTGTTGGGGCGTATGTATATAAAGTACATGTACACACACACACACACACACATATATATATATATATATATATATATATATATATATATATATATATATATATATATATATATATATAATTTTTTTTTTTTTTTTTTTTTTTTTTTTTTTTTTTTTTTTTTTTTTTCTTTTAGATTTAAACATATATTCAAGTTACCGCATCAAGTTACCTAATGTTTATTCGCAAGTCACTTCAAGTTATATCTATAATTTCTTAATATACCAGTACATGACTTATATCCATAATTTTGCATAACTCGTTTTCTAATAGTTTATCGTTTTTACATTTTATTTTAGGATATTCTGTTAATAATTAACAGTTAAGTTAATATTTGTTCAACTTTTGATACATTATAACTTAGCATTCTCCCTTGTTTGTGTTTATTATTCTTATCAAATCGGAGTGATTTGGTTAGCGCGGTAGAGTAATATCACATTATCTATTTCTAAATAAACATAGTTCGTAATAGTAATGGGAAGTAAGTATGCAAATAGACATAACTTCTTAAAAAAAAAAAAAAAAAAAAAAAAAAAAAAAAAAAAACAGCGGCAAAATGGAATAACTTATCCAGTCGTAAATACCTAATATAACTTGACTAAAACTAATCGGTCCTCCCCCGCGAGGTGTGACCTTAAGAATTCACCTGACCTCGACTTTCACTTTCTTTCATAAAACCAAATCCGAAAAAGTTGTTCTCAAGACCAACTTCAACCCTGAACTATTATTTCTTCAGCCATTCAGCGTTAATACTGTAGCGTAACATACTGCGCCCCCCCCCCCCCCTTCCCTTGGATAGTCCGCGCGCGTCCGCGCATGTGTGTGCGTGTATCTGTGTTATGAGTGTCCTGCATTTACGAGCCTGTATGTATGAATGAGAAATCTGTGTCTGTGTACGTGTGTTTGCGTGCATGGATGCATGCGTGACCAAGGGCGGGGGAGTGCCTACTGTCGATTTGCCCCCCTCCCCCCAATTGAAATGTACAAATAGGCCTACGTGCGCTTGCTGACTGTCAGTCAGTTTTCTTTTTAGCTTTTCATTCGTAAATTCCAATTGTTGAGGGAACATTCTTATTTTGTTTTATTTGTTTGTATTAATTCTGTATTTCATTTTAATTGTTTAATGTATCATGCTTTTTTTTTTTAAAAACTGTTTTAAAAAAAAAACAACCTATTTATTATGTATTTTAAAAATTGATTTCGTGCGCGTCATACGTGTGACGTCACGGCCTTTCGGGCCTCACGGCCACGGTGCCTACTCACCCGCGGCCTTCTTGTACGTGCTTAAAAATACACATTCGCTGTTATACTGTACTTCGGGGCGTTTCTTTTTCCTCATCCTCTGGCAACCATTTTTAAGAAAGGACATTATCACGAGGCCGGCAGCACCAGCTTAGAAACCTGCATAAAGAGAGCAAAGCTATGTATTGAGCTATACTAGCAGTGTTTATTCAAGACAGGAGCTGGACTGTGGATAATTATACATATATATATCATCACATATTATATGCAGCCTCGTGGATCTTCTACTTA
>NW_028234427.1:37283711-37291211 GCF_977035675.1 Penaeus japonicus | reverse complement strand
TAAAGACAGTTGTTTTTATCATTACTGCTATTAACATTATCATTATCACTATTATTGCCATTATTATGATTATCATTATCATTATCATTATCAATATTACTAATATAATTAGCACTATCATTACTATCGTTATTATCATCGTCATTATTATCATTGTCATTATTATCATCATTATTACCAATATGATTATCACTCTCATTACTATCATTATCATCATCATCATTATTATCATTATAATAATCATCGTCCAAATAATTATCATATCATTACCACTGCCATTACTACTGTTACTATTATCTTTATCAATCATCATTATTTTCCGTATCGTTATTATCTATTTCACAGTGGACCGATAAGATACGTAATTTAAAAGACAATTAAATTCAAAGACTTTTACCTTAAGTATTTCTCTTTTCACTTATCTTCACTTTTGTTTTCTTTCTTTTTTATTATCAATTAATCCATATCTGCTTATCACACTAATCATCTTAATGACGATATTAATGATAAGATTGGTGGAGATGATACGATAATGATGATCATAATAATGCTAGAGGTGATGAAATAATTATGTTAATGATAAAGATATTGATGATGACGATAAAAGTAGTTAGAATGATAAAGATGGAATAGTAATTATGAAGGTAACAATAAAGATAATGACAGGGATGATGATAAGAATGTCATTGGTGATAGTAATTATGAGGATATGAATAAAGTAACAATATTATGATAAAGATGATAATGATAAGGAGAGTAATAAAGATAAGAGAACAACAGTATTGATAATAATGGTAATGATGACGACGATGATGATGAGGATGATGATGACGATGATGATGATGATGACGATGATGATGATAATGATGATGATAATGATGATGATGACGATGATGATGATGATAATGATGACGATGATGATGACGATGATGATGATAATGATGATAATGATGATGATGATAATGATAATAATGATGATGATGATGATGATGATGATGATGATAAAGGAGATAACAATAACAATAGTTAAGTTTGTGAAAGTATTAATAATAAAATTATATGACTATACAGTAGTAACAATCGTTATAATGACGATAATATTGTGATAATGATACGAACAGTAACAGTTCTTAAAAAGATATAATCAAATGTAATTAAAAAGAGAATACGTCGATAAATAGATAATTAGATGGATATATTGATAGATAGAAAAGGAATGCAAGAGTAAATTTTTAGATATTCATAATGATTTATGACTAATTTCAAAAAGTTTCAAAATTATTCATTACTAATTAAAAAATAAAAGTTTCATGATGATTTAAGACTAATTTCAAAATGTTTCAAAATGATTTATGATTAATTTGATTGTCTCTGTTCATCAGTCTATTTTCTTTTCCCATTTCTTATCTATCAGTCTATCTACCTGTACCTATCTATCTATCGCTCTGTTTAACTATTTACCTATTTGTCTTTCTACCTATCGCTCTATCTACCAGTATCTCTATTCATATATCTATAAATTTACTTCATCTATCTATTCATCTATCCATTCAACTATTCATCTATCCACCAATATCATCCATTTTATCTATTCCTTCCATTTACTAATCATTTTCTTCCTATTTTTCTCTTTCGTTTTCGCCCAATCCAGTCAACTTCTTCGTGATTTTTTTTTCTCTCGTTTTCAGGCTATTCCATTCTTTTTGGGATTCATTCTCCTCGAGGCAGCCGTACGAAACGCATTGGGAAGGGAAGTGAGACTGAACGAAAGTATTGCATCCGCTGGCGTTGGGATACTACACGAGGCAACGGGGTGAGTAGGAGGGGGAGAAGGAGAGGGGGTGGGGGAGGGGGAGGGGAGGGGGAATGGGAGAGGAAGAAGGGGAGGGTGTAGGGAAAGGGAGTAGGGGGAGGGGGAGGGGTGGGGGAAAGGGAGTAAGGGGAGTGGGGAAGGGGAGAATGAGGGGAGAGGGAAAGGGGGAGAGGGAGAGGGAGAGAGGGGAAGGGGGAGTGGGAGAGGGAGAGGGAAAGGGGGAATGGGAGAGGGAGAGGGAGTGGGGGATAGAGGGAAAGAGGGGGTGGAGTGGGACGGTAAGGGGGAGAGTGGGAAGGGGAGAAGGAGTGAGGGGAAGGGAAAATGGGGAGAAGAGAGTAGGAGGGGAAAGGGGGAGAGGGAGAGGTAATGGGAGGGGATAGGGAGTGGGAGGGAACAGGGGAGAGGGAGAGGGAGAGGGAGAGGGGGAGAGGAAAGAGGAGGCTACATTTTGAGAATCTCATCTCTTCCACGCAAAGTCATGATTATTGTCAAAATAAATGAATACAATCATAAAAAAGGACGAATAGGTAGATAGCACACAGACAAAACTTAACAAATAAGGTAGGTAAATTAGTAAAAAGTTATGAATAAAGGAACACACAGTTATAGGAATAAAAATGAATGAAATAGTGAATTTAAAAAATAATAATAATACAGACAAATGAACTATTGAATAGCGTTTAGAAGACATCTACGCGTTCGTCATTTCCCTTGTTCCTGTTGGCGCCCTGGAAAAGGCCAACAAATCTCTACCAAGTATATTCTAGCAAGACGGAGCTTCCAGACTTTCCTGGCGATTTATTATCAAAAATATCTTTCCAATATATTCATGTGGAGGTTTGGTGGCCATTCTCAGTGCACCATCGTTTAATATGACTTATGATTTTAGGCCTTTTCATCATAAAACTCTGAGAGAATTAAGTGGATTTGGATAGAATGCAATATATTTGATTCCAAAAGAATTCCGTTTTGAAATCCATTGCTGGTGTCTTCTAGCCATCAACCCATTCTTTCACACACCTTCACTCTGATATACATCCACTCGTACATAGCACTCGCTCTCTTTCTAACACTCCTTTTCACTCTTATATCCACTCTTATATAGCACTCGCTCTCCTTCTAACACTCCTTTTCCCTCCTAGGTTCCTTACCGTGGGCTTCATCCTGCTAGGATACGAGTGGCTGTACCAGTGGCGTCTCCTCGACTGGGGTTGGGATTCCCTGGTTACCTGGTGGGCCTCCCTCCTCCTGGTAGACTTCTGTTACTACTGGGTTCATCGCGCCAACCATGGTAGCTGTTGTGGTTGTTGGATGGTTAAATGGTTGGGTGGTTGTTTGTTAATCAGTGAGAAAGGGATGTGAATGCTGTGCCAACATGTTTCATAATTTTTTTTATTCTGATATATATAATCATCAATCTTATCTTTCTTATTGTTGTCCTATGATAGATATTATTAAATGTCGCAACTTTATCATACTCAAAGAAAATCTCAAGTAACTTAACTGTAAACAAAACCCATCACTCCACACATTAGAAATCAAAATAACCTAGGCATTGAAACTACATCTGATTCATTTCAAGACTGACATCAAAGAACTTTCTCCTTTTTGAGAAACCAACTTATTCTAGGCCATCCTCAAAACTCATCCCTCCACACATTATAAACCAAGTTCAAACCAAGTTCAGGCATCGAAACCCCATGTCTGGAACAACTTCCTTCTTTCAGTAATCAACTTTTTTTCTGGGCTGTTTACCAAGCACATCACGCTATACATTATGACAAAGTCCAAAATTATCCCGGGCATGGAAATTACACCAGGGACAAGTTCAAAATGAACCTCACTTCTTTCAGAAATCAACTTCCTGTGGGCTGTTCATCAAGCACATCACCCCATACACTATGAACAAAGAGAAGATAAGCAAATCCTAAATCATCCCGGGCATTTAAACTTCACCAAGCACATCACCCCATACACTATGAACAAAGAGAAGATAAGCAAATCCTAAATCATCCCGGGCATTTAAACCACATCAGATACGATTCAGAGACGAACCTTCCTTCTTTCAGAAATCAACTTCCTTTGGGCGGTTCACCAGACCCACCATTCGTCCGAAGACTTCACGCTCTCTACCGCCCTCCGTCTCTCCGTTCTCCAGCGCCTCGTCTACTTCGGCTTCTATCAGCCTCTAGCTCTCATGGGCATCCCGAAGGCGTCGGTGGTGGTTCACCTGGGGTTCAACTACCTCTTCCAGTTCTGGGTTCACACGGATCTGATTCGGAAACTCGGTCCGATCGAGTGGGTGTTCAGCACGCCGTCGCATCATAGGGTTCATCATGGTATGAAGGCGAGGGTTTTGAAAAGAATGAAGTGAAAAAAGACAAAGAGATTACCAAAAGGTTTCGTTGTCTATTGTTGCTTTCTTGGCTCTTTTTAACCAAATATATGAAGACTTCTAGAATAATTAAGAAGATCTGATAATAGGATTAATAAAGTTTAATTACTGAAGAGTCAGACCTAGTTCCCAGTATTACTTCGCAGGCAGTTATGCTACGAACGGCTTCAGACAATCCAATCCTTTGAGCAAGCCCAATAATAGTACTCGATCTTCTTTCTTTTTTTTCCAATAATCCCCCAACCTTCCTTTCTAATGATGTTCTCTCGACCCTTCCAACGGAACCCGGAGGCGCATTTCAGAACCCAGATGTCATGAGATACATAAAGCCTGACTCTGGTTTCCTAGCATATGATAAAATAAAACGTCAACAATTCAAATATGGCGTTTTTAGAATAAGTAGGGAGGCCTTTTCTGTGAATCTGAAATTCCTTCAGATTCGATGGTTTTGACTTCAGTACTGGCACTTTTCGTTGCCCACTTTCCCTTGGTACGCTAAGCACGTGATCATGGTGGATCAAGGACTGTACACTTGAATCGACAGTCATTTCGCAAGCAGTCTGTTTATAATAGTAACAATGTTGTTTCGAGAAAGAGAGTGAGAGAGAGAAAGGGAGAAAGAGAGAGAGAGTGAGAGTGAGCGAGAATGAGTGAGAGAGAGAAAGAAAGGGAGAAAGAGAAAGAGAGAGAGAGAAAGAGTGAGAGTGAGCGAGAGAGAGTGAGAGAGAGAGAGCAGATTATCAGAGACATGGAAAGAGAACAATAGACAAAAGAAGAGAGAGATAGAGAAAAATCCACAAAAGCTTTACCTTCTCACCTGCAACACTATATCCCCCCCCCCTCCCCCATCCCCTTACCTCTCCAATACCTCCCTCCTCCCCACAGGTTCCAACAAGTGGTGCCTGGACAAGAACTACGGCAGCGTCCTGATCATCTGGGACCGGATCTTCGGCACCTTCCAAGAGGAGAGAGACGACGAGGAGATCGTCTACGGTCTCGTGGATCAGCCGCAGTCCATGAACGGAGTCTGGCACGAGGTAGGTCACTGAGGTTCAGAGGTGAACTTGGGTCAAAGAAGGTCATGGGTAGGTGACAAAGCTCAAAGAAGGACGTGAGTAAAAAACGAGGATGCTGTGTGGTTAAAGCAAGGTCATGTACGGAGGTCAAAGGTTAATGGAAAAGTCAAAGGGCTTAGGACAGTCACGCAAAGAGGTTAAAGGTCAAGGATGGTAAAGTCGGTGTTCAGTAGACTATTCGTGATCAAATTTACAGGAACTTTAGCAGTTTGTCATAAACACTCATATTACGAAAACAGAGACAAAAGAACAGTTGATATTCTCGCTCTCCTTACAGCTTCTGAGAAGAGATGGTCAAACAAGGTCACATGGCCGTTTAAAATGCCATCTTTATATATATATATTTCCTTCTTTCGTCAACGTTCTCGATTAAAAAATAGCTAGAAATAAAAGTTCCATGCTAATTACGAAATCCTTTCACTCCGTATGCAGGACTTTCAAAGCTATGGCAAGTAGCATTTGTAATGCTATTTACGATATATTTTAACTTGAAAATGTATGCCAATATTTACATCTTGATTGAGTGTGTTTTTGTATCTGATATATATATATATATATATATATATATATATATATATATATACATATATATATACATATATATACATATATTTATATATATATACAATATATACATACATACACAGATGCATATACCGTATATATATATATATATGTATATATATACATATCTATATATACATATATATATATATACATATATATATATATATTAGCCTGTTCCTTTCTTTCTTTTTCTCTCTTTATCTATCTTTTTTTTTACTGTACCATAATACCCGCCTCTCGCTCACATTCACTCTTACCATCTCCTCATTCAATCTTTCTTTCTCTCTCCCTATCTATCAATCTCTTTCACACACACACACACACAAACACAAACAAACACACTACCATTCAATACACCCCCCTCCCCCCTCCCCCTCCGCCAGTTCTACTACTTCGAGAAGATCTACGAGAAGGCGAAGGGCATGAGCAGCTGGAGCGACTCCCTGAAGGCGGTGTTCTACGGCCCCGGCTGGTTCCCCGGGACGCCTCGCCTGGGGGACCCCGACGCCTTCCCGGACGTCAAGGCGCCCCGGAGGAAGTATGACCCTCAGATGCCCCTGGGGAACCTCTGGTATTGCATGGTCCACCTGTTCCTCGCTCTGGTGTTGCAGCAAGTGCTTCTCGCTCGATTTATGGTGAGCTTTATGAGGTCTTTTAAGCTAGGTCTGGTTTGTTTTTTTTCCGATTTTTTTTTCTTTGTCGCTTTGTTCCTTTCTTCCTCTCGCCTTCTATTTCTCTCTCTCTCTCTCTCATTCTTTCTTTCCCGTTTCTATCTCTCTTTCTCTCGGTCTATCTCTCTCTCTCTCTTCCCCCCCTCTCTCTCTCTTTCTCCCCCCCTCTCTCTTTCTCTCCCTCCCCCACCTCTCTCTCCTTCTCCTTCTCTCTCTCTCTCCTTCTCCCTCTCTCTCTCCCCTTTCCCCCTCTTCACTCTCTCCCCCGCAAAAAATCCCCCCTCAATGAAAAACAAGTTAGACTGTTCCCGCGTAAAATAAAATAAAATAAAGAAGAAACTTTTCTGAATAAAATCAGAAATATATTGGAATTGCGCGTTGTTAAACGTTATGCGAACTGAAGGACAAGTTTATTATTTGAAAATATCAACCAAAAGATTCAAAGTTAATTGCTGTTGATGAAATGTCGATGACTCAGCGTTTCGAACCGCTTTTTGTGATACATTTTTTTTTTACTTTTTTCGCATTATGTGTCACGTGATTATAAATTTACGATCCTTATCTACTTTCCTAAATCTGGACTTAACCTTTTACTAGTGTCATTTCTTCCTTTTATAATACATTTTGACATGTTATTTTAACAATAATTCGTATTCTCTTTTCAAAAACACATCACCACCATCACATGGGTGTTTATTTGGTATCTCCTTTTACACTCTCTTTTTATTTCTTGCATCACAACTTTACTCAACAATCCCCTCCTCCCCCTCTATTTCTCTAACATTATATATATATATATACATATATAGCTCTCCCTATCTCTTTCTCTCTATATAAATATATGTAGTCACTATCTTTCTCTCTCTCTCTCACCACTTTTTTATCACTTCCTCTTACACACAGGCGTTCCCCGACCTACCATCTCAATATCCACTTCCATCCCACCTCCTTCTATTATAAAAAAAAAAAATATTC
>NW_028234427.1:37268711-37271211 GCF_977035675.1 Penaeus japonicus | reverse complement strand
AAGTTAAAAGTCGAAATTATTTTAGGTTATAGTTGAGTTTACCTCAACTTACAATCATTTTTACTGTTAAGTTATAATTTATTTTTCTCTTATGATAATCACCCACGTGGAGATATGGACATAAGGAACTAAATTTGAGAACAGACAAACAAAAACGATATGGAAGTCTTAAACAGGAGTAAAATTCCATTTCAAAATAACACTAATTTCTTATTAATTTAGAATTCCTTTGAATTTCTCCTTAAATAAGGAAAGAGCATTGAGTCGGCTTCGGAACGCGTTGCGAAAACTAGTTTGAACGCGTTTCGTTCGGTTCTGAGTTTAGAATTTGTTTTCGATGCCCTAGGTATTGGAAGATATAATATAAGGATGATATAGTATCTATAATGAAAAAAGTCATTTTAATTTGCATAACTTAACCCTTTTTGAATCTATTTCAGATACGGTCGTGTTGAGGTCAGGGCGAAAATGCCTCGCGGTGATTGGCTGTGGCCAGGTAAACAGGGTTCTAGTGTTTATTATCTTTCCTTTTTAATATTTTTCGTTGTAACAGCACTTTTCTTTCTTTCTCTCTTGATATTTCAGTATTATTTAACGTTACGTGATTCATTGTACCGGCTGATTCGTTATTTTATATCTCTCTTTTTCTTTCTTTGATATTCAGTTTGTATTTATCTTTTTTTCTAGTTTTGTTAATCGTTATTTATTATCAACATTTCCCCTTGATATCAATAAACCTCACTTCTATTTATCAACCAACATACAAGCACCTCTAAAAAACCTGCTGATACAATTTGTCAATAAATATCTAACATAACGCCATAAAAATGATAGATATCTTATATCTTAGATGGTGTTAGGTAAGATATCAATAGATATCTTACCTAACACCATCAATAATACGCCTCTATCTTTCACTAAACGCCTTATTTCACATTTCCTCCATTACCTTTTATTCGTTCAACAGCTGTCTGGATGCTGCCCCGAAACTGGCCCTACGGGAGATGGCCAGCGAGCGGAGAAATAGATATTGTGGAAGCAAGAGGTAAGTGAACAAGATGGAGGGACGCCATTTTTTGAAAATTAGTAACGGTTATAGATATGTTTGTAATTATGATAATGATTGTTGTTATTATTACTATCATGGTGATTATTGAAAGTAGGAGATGTTGTAGCAATGATGATGATTATATCAGTGATGATGATGATAATGATGGGAATGATAATAATAATGGTAATACAACTACTATTGATAATGATTATAATATTACTGCTAATATTGATAATATAGATAATGACAATAGTAAAGATAGCAGAAAGATGATCGCAGCAATGATACTGTGCTACAGATTGCAATGATAATAATAAGAATAATCGCAATAATCTGAATAAACATATTGAAAAGAACAGATATACGAATTAATATGATAACGTAAATAATGATTATCACAATGACTTAGCATGATTGACCCATATATCAAAGTCTACCCTAAAAGCCGTTTTCTCTTAATCCCCGTTTTCTTCGACAAAGGGAACGAGAACTATGGAGAATTGGGAAACCAATACGGTGGCACCACACTGCATTGGGGGCCGTACTTTCACGCGAATAAATACGACTTGACGCATAAGATATAGTACGTATTTGTATATAAAAGAAAACTTTGATATTAAAGGAATTAAAATACAAAATGCTCATTAAAAAAGAATTGGGATTAATCAAGCATGAGTGAAATTAAAACTTTTTCTTTCTCTTGTTAGCGCCGCTTGTGATGGTTCTTTCGCCGACAGTTTTCATATTTGGAGGCTTGACTGGACGAAGGACGGCATGAAGTAAGTATGAAATGCAGGGCGTGTAAAGAATGGAGGGTAGAATCATGCATATTTAAAGAGGAAGGTGAATGATAAGAGATGATTACTATTTCTGAGACATATCCGTAAATTTGCAATGTTTTCTGAGGATATCCATTCGTACAAAGAGGTCAGAAAATAGAAGAATGTCGATTAAAAAGGGGGAAATTTTTTTATTTCCAAATCATATCAATAACTCACTGATTTTTTACGATATAGAAAGACTTAATGACAAGCCAAAATTAAAGTCCATTTCAAATCATAACTACCTGTCTGTTCCATACAATAATAACCTACCTACTCTTCAATCATCTTATCAATTCACCTATACCATTAATCTGATACCATTTTTCCATCAGGTTCTACGTCGATGATACCTTAGAACTCTCGGTAGATCCTGGTACCAGTTTCTGGGACTTTGGAGAATTCGGTGACAAAGAAGACAATCCTTGGTCGTCTGGTTCCAAGATGGCGCCATTTGACCAGAAGGTTAGGTTAGATGGAGCTCATGTAATCCACCTACGATAAGTGATATTTTGATTAGAAATCATTTACCGATTATTTTTGTATTTATTCAAAGTATTTTTTTTTTTTTTCAATTTTGTTTCATATATATGTATACTTCACGTTTTTTTTTATCTATATTTTATCA
>NW_028234427.1:37250776-37255776 GCF_977035675.1 Penaeus japonicus | reverse complement strand
CAGAGACAGATATACACAAACATACAGACAAAGCTTCCCGCCAGCACCCCCAAGGTGATACTGGCCGGGGTTAAGCAACAAGAAAAGAACAAAAATAAAAGGAGAGACGCCGTTGTTACAAAGGAGACAACGAACGCAATTTATGATGGACGAAAGAGAGATGAAGGAGAAGTGAAGGAGAGGAAAAGGAGAGGCGAAGGAGAGGCGAAAAGACTCAAGGAAAGATGGAAGAGAACAAGACATTATCTTTAATCTTACTTATCTTACACTTCACGTGAAGGAAAATAGGAAATCGGATTGTTCGTGGGTTATTGTCTGGTGCGTTGTGAATCCAGTAAAAGAATGGAACAAGTCAGTATAGTCTGGGTTCGATTGAGTAGTTAAAGAATACGTTTTAGATTAGTTTTGGTTAGGGATGAATGGTTGGGGGTTTCAGTGTGGGACGCGTATGTGAAGGGGGTGTGTGGGAGTGGGTTGGGTATTTGTAGGTCGGTATAGAGTGTGGGAATGGTTGTTCGGTGGCGGAGGGTTCCAGTGGGTGGGTTTGTGAGTGGGGTTTTGTGTGGGTTTGAGTGTGTGTGGTGTGTGTGTGTGTGTTTTTGTGTGTTGTGTCGTGCCGTCGAGTGTGTGTGGGTGGGTGTGTTGGTGGGTGTGTGCTGAGTGTGACGTGTGTGTGTGTGGTGTGGTGTGTGTGTGTGAATGTGTGTGTATGTGTGTGAGTTTATGTATGTGAGTGAGTGTGAGTGTTTGTGTGTGTGGTCGTGGTGTGGCTGTCGTGTGTGGGTGTTATGTAATGTGATTGTGTGTGTGTGTCGTGTGTGAGTGGGTATTGTGTGTGTGTGTGTAGAGGGTTTGTGGGAGAGTGTGTGATTGTGTGTGAGTGAGCGAGGAGTTTGTGTGAGGTGAGTGTGATTGGGAGTGTGATAATAGAGTGAAGTTTGAGTGGGTGATGGATTGTGCTGATGAGTTGTGTTTTGTGGTGAGTGATTTGGTGTTAGTGTCGTGTTAGTGATTTAGATATTGTCTATTTTTTTAGTATTTTGGGATTATAGGTTTTTTGATATAGATTATATGTATATTTATAGAAGGTATATAGGATATAGAGTTATTATATTTAGTTGTATAATATAGATCCCACCCCCAACCGTTATTAATATATATATATATATATATATATATGATATATTATATATATATATATATATGTTTTTATAATATACAATATATACAAATATATATATATATATTTATATATATATAATATATACTATTAATATATATAACTATCTATCTATATATATATATATACTATATATATGTGTGTGTGTGTGTGTGTGTGTGTGTGTGTGTGTGTGCTGGCGTGTGTGTGTGTCTGTGTGGTGGTGTGTGTGTGTGTGTGTGTGATGAATGCGTATTAATATGCAAGTAGATATGGCCAATAGATTAAGAATATATGCGTTAAATGAGTAAGAATGATGTGTGTGTAAATCAGCAAGATTATGCAAATAGAAAAGAAAATATGTGTAAATAAGCAAGAATGTGTATGTGATCAGTAATAAAATATGCAGATGATATGTAATTGAGCAGGAATGTGTAAATAGATTACGTAATAGTAGGCTGTGTCAATAGTTATGTAAATTAATTAAAAAACTCGTATGTTCAGTATTCTATGAATCGTCAGAAGTTATTCAGAAAAATATGAATAGTAACCAAATGTGTAAACATACTAGAACATGTTAATCCATTTGATTGTAAAACAAGCCTCACTAGAGAAAAAAAAAAAAATGATCACCGAAAGTTCGGAAAATCGTTCATATTCTTAATGTCAGTAGTTTCGTTTATAAAAAGCGTCTTAGAGTTACCTTTGGGGCCCTAAGTTTAAGACAGGACTTATCTTGTACCCATGGTTACGCCCACACGCAAAATGTACACACGCCATGTAAGCATGCGCACATACACACACAAACACACTCACATATACACCACGCACGCAGCACAACACGCTACACACACACAAACCCACACAACACACACACACACACACACACAACATATATATACATACACGCACGCACGCACCCACACACATACATATACAACCCCACGCCCCGCACGCACACACGATTTCATATATTCGTATATATGAATTACCCCCCCCCCCCCCCCGATTTATAAAAAGTATGCTGTTAATAAAGTATTTTAATCACAGAAAAAAAAAGAGTTTTCCTTTTCAAAAATGTGGATTCCTTACTTTCCAAACCATGCTATTTAAATCAATTTCTTTTTCTGCTACGTTTTTCTACAGATCCACATAATCTTTCTAGTTGATAAATAATAAAAAAGCCAAATTGTTGGCTTACACTAATTATATGAATAAAATAAGAAGGTGTATTTACCGTTCGCGTTAGATATATAGGGTGACTAGCAACTTGCGCAGGCCGGCGAAGATCGGGAGGTCCAAACGTGCGTGTCCTCTCCCTATGAAAGCTGGTGGTTGTACTGACGCAGAAGAGGTGTTTGTTCCAGTGAGTGTTGTTGTGGCTGCCGACGGCGTGGACTTACTTACTCACGTGTGTGTGTGTGGGTGTGGGGGGTGTGTGTGTGGGGGTGTGAGTGTGGGTGTATGTGGTGTGTGTGTGGGGGTGTGTGTGTTATAAATGAATCTTCCTGTGAAAACTAGTCATAGTGTTTTATGCTACAACTTTCAAGTCTTGAAGAATTTGGCACGCTCTGTTCAAGTCCTTCTGGTGGCGTTCTTATAAGGTGTGAGATCCTACCCAAGAGGTATTCCAAAATCTATATCCACTCTTTGTTTTCACATCCTGCCCTGGGCGTTCGCATGATCTTGTTTGGGCGATTAACATGCGTGGTCCCCCCCCCCAAATGTATAACAAGGTCCTGTTCATTAGCCCGATGTCCCATTTTTTATATATTTACGATTTTCCAACACATTTATGAAGGGTGATCAGAGCCTGGAAAGCACTCTGGAATCGCAGAAAAATTTTCTTAGACCTCATTTAAAACAGAAAATTGTAAGTGAATGCGGTTTTTAAATTTCCCCAAGATTTTTTCACTCCTTTTCCCTGTAAAAAGCGTCGGAAAAAAAAAAAAATCCTTTACAAGAAGAAACTAAATCAATTCATTTCACATCTTGCATATATATTTCCAAATATATTAGCTTCTTATCATGAAAGCACTACGAATGGCTTACTTAGGGTATTTTTAGATTTAAAAAAAAAATATATTTGTTTTGCTTAGTTTTACTAGTTTTTTCATAAAAAAACAAAAATAACAAGTAGTGTAATTAATCCTTTGGGATGACGAAATAGTAATTTCCTATTCATCTAATTGTTATAGAAAGGGCTTTTTGTTCTCATAAAAATATGGTGTTTTTTTAGCTAATGGTATTATATAGCTAATGGTGTTTAGTTTAATGGTGTTTACAGCAAATGGTGTTTAGAATATTTTTATAGCTAAGGGTGTTATAATCTAATGGTGTTATGTAGCTAGGGTTTGTTTTATAGTAATGGGTTATACAGCAAATGGGTCATATATTAAGGTGTTATATAGCTATTGGTGTTTATAAAAAATGGTGTTCTAGCTAATGGTTTCTATAGCTAATGGTGTTCTTTTGTAAGGGTTTGTTCTATAGAAATGGGATTTTTTGGTTTTTTTTATTGTTCCCTAGAAAAACTCCGGGCCCAACAGACACACTTATCAACCCAGAGTGAAAGTCGAAATGCGAATAACTCTTTTCCCGAAAGTCCCATCGGGGGAAAGTAAAAAAGAAAGAAAAAAAAAAGGCTGAAATATTATAAACTTAGAAAAAAAAGCGAATATATAAAAAAAATTGAAAAAAACAAAAAAAAGGTTTAAAAATATTATTTTTTAAACTGAAAAAAAGGCTGAATATCATATGGAACATAGAAAAAAAAAGCTAAAATTTCTTAAAAACATAGAAAAAAAAAAAAAGGCTGAAATTCATATAAAATAGAAAAAAAAAAACAAAAAAACTGGAAATATCTTTTTAAACAGAAAAAAAAAAATTTTTGGGCGTTGAAATCCTTAAATCAGCGAGGGGAAAAAGGGTCACTAAGGGTGTCATTAGTTGGGATCCTATGAATCCCCCAAAAAAAGAAAATTAATTGCCTTCGGAAATATAGATTCCCGCGTTCGATCGCGTGACTCTTTTTTTGGGGACGGGGGCTTCGAGTTCGAAATATATGATAATTTTTTTTTTCTCTCCTTTCGTTTCTTCGAAATCAATAAAATTTTTTTAAGGTATTTTTGTTTAGAAAAATAATACCCAGTTTTAAATTCGCTGAAATCGCTTCCCTGATCTTTTAATACCACTAAAAATCACCTAAAGATTTTGGGGAATGCGTAAATACAAAATTTAAAAGGGATTAAAAACTAGAAAAAAGTTTGTTTTTCATTAGTTCGGGGAAGGAAGAGAGAGGATGGGGATTGCAGAGTTTGAGATTTTACAGAATGTTTCTTTGTGGTTTTAAAATTTTTTAATATATTTATTTATATTATATATATATAATTTATATAAATATATTATATATATTTTATTGTATATATGTTGTATATATATATATATATATTTATATATATATATTTTATATATCTATAAATGTATTTATATATATTTTAATTATTATAACCCTTATTTTATAATAAAAATTTTATAAACATATTATATATATTATATAATATATATTATATATATATTATAATATATATATTTTTAAATATATAAAAACATATTTAAAATAATAATATATATTATATTTATATATATATATATATTTATATATATTTTATATTTTTGTATATATATATATATATTTTTTATATATATATTTATATATATTTTATTTAAAAATAAAATTTATTATAATGTGTGTGTGTGTTGTATTTTGTATGTATGCATGTGTTCTATCTTTCTATATCTATCATTATCTATTTTATCTTCTATTCCCCCTCTCTCTCTC
>NW_028234427.1:37220776-37223276 GCF_977035675.1 Penaeus japonicus | reverse complement strand
TAAAGAAAAAAAATCTTCATTAATTCAGTATTCAACATTCTAACTTTATCTTAGGCTATAACATTTGTTCATAATATTGGCTATTACTTTAAACTAAAACCATTAAAACGCCAAAGCACACAATTTTTATCAAGAACCAAGCAGATGTAAGCGTTACCAAAATTATTATAAATCGAAAAGTTGATTTTGTCCAAGAGCAGATTAAGCAGCAAAGACACAAACAACCCATGGAACTTATGCAACTTCTATGAGATATACTAAAGATCTTTAAAATTCCAATCTTTTCTAAATGTCATATTCTGAGATCATTTGAAATACTCAGTGGCAATTGGTATTACGAAAATATATATCAGTCACATAACACCACATATTAGTAAACCACATGATATAAAACCATAGCTACATAGAATTCTTGATTATATTTCAGTATTCTGAAACCTATTTACATTAGAACTAGTAAATATTTGGAGATAAATTTTTTTTAAATAATAATAATTAATTAATTACTTGGAAAAAAAAATTGTGTGTATATCCATATATATATATTTATATATTTAATTGTGTGTAAAAAAAAAAAAAAAAAAAAAAAAAAATAAATTTTTATATATATATATATATATATATATATATATAAATACATATATATATATATATATATACATATATATATATTTATATAAATATATTTACATTATAGATTTTATATACATAAATTTATATACATATTATTATATATTTAAATATATTATAGATATATATATATTTATATATATATATATGTATTTTTATTATATATTTATTTATATATTATTTTATATATACATATATATATAAATATATAACTATATAATACATCATATATATATATATACATATATATAGCTATATATAATATATAAAAATATAATGTATATAATATAGATATATATATATAAAAAATATATATATGTATGGATAGATAGATATAGATAGATATGAATTTCCTCACAAACATTTTTCTTGATTAAAATATCAATGATAAAAAATACATAATAAAGACTGAATTTAGAGATATATAAAAAAAATAATCAAATTCCATCAAAAACTCAATACTTTTGCAATATGATTAATAACCATTAGCAAGTTTCTATGAATACCTATTGTATCACATATCAGGAAATATAAATCCTTAATTCTAAAATTTATACTGAATGCTGTGTGAAATAACATATCTTCTTTAATCCATAAGATTCTTTATTTCATTAATTCAAATACAGTATCACAGATTACTTAGAAAAACCCTCGAACCTTATCATCATCATTCTAATCTATAATTTTCTAGTATTATTTCTTCCTTCAGTAAAGAATTCAAAACTCATATCCTTTTCCCACATATTACATTTATTTAATCACTTATAGTGCCATCCTACTGCACGATTCAGTTCTGGGATTTGATTACCAAATATGGTCTATTCAATAGCGTGATTCACAATAATCAACAGATGCATATATGAGAACATGTAGTCAACCAGCCTGAACTCGAACGTGTGCCACACATGTTTAGAGTGGCAGGCTCTCCCATGCACTTGATAGGGTGGGGAGAGGATAACTTGGATGGTGCTCTGGTAAAGGTGTGGAGAGGGGAGGGGGGGTGGGGGGGGGAGTCATTATGCCTGACTTATGGTAGGGTAAAGGCACATTGTGGGGTAAAATACTCATTCTGCCCCAAAACACAGCCTCTAAAACAGTATCAGCTGGTATTTATACTCGTATTTTATGGTTGTTCATCTTTTGTAAAAAAAAAAAAAAAAAAAAAAATTATACTCAATCTTTTTAACTCCAAGTTCCAAAATTTATCCCGATTGTAGGAAGGCTGCCCATCACACTGTTCTCTTTCAATTCTCGACACATTAATTCCAGGTTATCTTCCATCTATCGAGGAGCTTCCAGGATATCAAATTTTCCTTGAATCAATCCCTCTGGAGTGTGATATCTTTATGCGCATCTTTTCTTCTTCCTATTTTTTAATAATAACCATGTCCATACTAACTCCTGAGACACTCCTTTCAGTGCTCTGAAATCCATAAGCAATAGATTTCTTTTTTGGTTTAATTTCACTCAGTTACATACTTAGCTTTACTCTTACTGCAAGTGATTTGATTTAATGGCTAAGGGGATTGAACACGAAGCAAAACACAAAATATCCATATAACAACTATTGTTCCACTTCATACCTGAAAATATCACCTGAAAATTACCAATTAGGAATAATTCACATTGCAACCAGGCAGAGGAAATGTATGAAAGGGATAAAAGTGGTATAAATGAGACTGAATATTTTCACAACACAAGAGATGTAGTTCTGAAGACGGGATAACCCGAAACGCGTAAATTACATCTCTTGTGTTGTGAAAATATTCAGTCTCATTTATACCACTTTTATCCATTTGTCACAATGAACTCAGTTAAATGTATGAAAGCGTCTTTTTCAGTAGGGGATATACAATACTTAAAAGTTATC
>NW_028234427.1:37208276-37210776 GCF_977035675.1 Penaeus japonicus | reverse complement strand
TCCGTAAGGGAGGGAGGGGTGTAACTCAACAACGAAAGGTTTCCGATGGAAATAAGTAGCGAAACTGTACAAAACAGAACGAAAACTACCAGAAAAAGCTATTTTTGTTGTTGTTATTATTATTGTTATAATAATGTTAGCAATAGTAGTAATTGTATCAAACATAGAAATGTTCTGTAAAAAATAAAGGAATGGGGTTAACAAGCTACTAATTGACTCCTTGGTGACTAATTATTTATGGAACCATCTATTTCTAAACAAATACTAATAGACCAAACATAGTGGACAGTGCTTATATACATTCACTTGTAGCAATAATGGGTTAAATATATACACAACAAATGAAAGGTAGTCCAACATGAAGATCTCATAGAAAAAGACCTTCAGTTTTCAGGTTTTTTAATGTATTTCTTTTTTTTAAATAAGTAGATGAATTATAAATGGGCTCATGTATTATTATGGCTTATGGGCTAACCCCTTTGAAACCTCTTTTGCGTGTTCAATGTTGATTATGATTTCTTTATAAGAGCACATTGTCGCCTCGACTTTCATCTTCCAGCCATTAGGATCCCTCCTAGTAAGCCACCAGGCAGAGGCACAGCCCATCCCTACTTCCTCACAATAAGTTTGATCTATTTGCCCAAGCCACAACTGCCTTGGTCATCCCACAGGGTTGTCATGGTGACAACAGCCTGGTGGATGGGATTGTTCTCAGGGAGTCAAGCCAAGTGTACTTATAGTTTGAGTTGGAGGCCCAGGGTTGTGTAAGTAAGTAGTCCTGTGCCGGCCTCACAATGAAATCATTAGTTGGACATATAATCCTGCCAAATATGCCCTTTGATCCAGCATAAAGACCTGTTATAGAAGGTGTCAAGATGCAATTCCAAGACACAGAAAAGAGTCCAAGTTTCCCTTCTATACAGCAAGGCCTTGATAACACATCACTAGGTCCTTCAGCACAAGTATTTCCAAATACTCCTGTCTAGCAAGTTCATGCCACCAGTCTGATCCATCTGTTGACTTTTTTGGTCGGTCAGCCTAGGATAATGGATTACACTGCTAACTTATTTAAAGCTCTGAGTGATTTCAGTATGTTGGCTGCAAGTATGTGGCATTTAGCCCCTTTGAATGATTAAGTGGTATTTGAAAAAAAAAAAAAAAAAATTAAAATCCTGGGGCTGGATTCACTAACATACGATGGTAAGGCATTTACCAGCTGTCACCTACCAGAGCGTTTACCAGTCATGGCAAAGTGGGATTCATCAAGCGATGATAAGTCGCCTGGTAAGGGTAAATAGATTTTATCACCGTAATTTGATGGTAACTCTGGTAAATCGATTCCGCCAATCAGCGAGCGCCTTACATAATTTTTTAGGCTCCTTTGACCAATCCCGTAACATGTAAACAAAACCTGATCCAACAGCGAGACTTTTCTGTTTCAAGAAATGATAAAGATTTCTTCTGTGTTAAATTATTTCTATATAAATTAATTTCCTAGAAAGCATATTCTATTGCATGATCTTATGGATCATATATAACGTAATGGTTTTCAAAAACATTTTTTTCTTTTTTTTTTTTTAGATTGCAGTCGAAAGAAAAGAAACAATGGCTCCACGCAATGATGGTGTTATTTGTATCAACGTTTTCCAAAAAGAAATGCCAATCAAACCCTAAGTTTATGAATAATTGTATCTAAATTAATGCAAACACACAAAATGTTTGAATTTGTCAATTTTCAGTTATTGTAGGCATGACGAAGCTGCATGAACATTTTTCCTGTGAATTTTATTGATTTTTGTCATATTCATATGAAAATGAACAGTTGCCATCACTCTGATCATAATAAGTGTACATGCAAACTAAAGTGTCGCCTTAAATGTTGATTTTTTGCTGAGATAAAGCGAGATGAGGGAGTCATCGCTGTAGTTGCCAGTGGACATACTAAATTTAGCATTGTATTCTATCATGGTAAGTTGTTCATGAATACCGATGCGGTCTTTTTACCATCATAATTGTAGTTACCAGCGTATTTATCATTGTAAGTGCGTTAGTGAATCCGGCCCCTGGATCTTGGTCTTGGTCCAAGAGAAGAGACTTCTAGACTCAAGGGCTTTACCTCACAGGTGAATGCATCTAGAGCCTCTATTAGAGTCTCTAGAGATTCAGATAGGATGGCAATATCATCAGCTAAGTCAAGGTTGGTGAAATTGACATCACCCATTGACTTTGAAATTTCCTACCTAACTTCTTTTTTCTTGTTGTTTACCATTATTTCATTAACTCACACTTTAAAAAACTTCTTCTTTTTTCAGAGCGGAGGAGGGCCACCAGGTGGTAGTGCTCCTCCGGGCTACGGTGGACCTCCCATGGGATTCAGAATGCCTCCCCCTGGGCCAGGACTACCCCCACGCATGCCACCCCCTGGCTTTATGCCCCCTAGTGCCCCCCCTGGCATGCCTCCCCCAGCATTCAACGTTCCTCCTCCAGGCTTCATGGGGTC
>NW_028234427.1:37173276-37203276 GCF_977035675.1 Penaeus japonicus | reverse complement strand
TTCTTCTCTCTCTTTTTCTTCTCTTACATTCTCCCACTTCCTTTATGTCTCATTGGTTTTACCTCTATGTAGTTTGATTTTTATATATGATAGACATATAAATATATAATAAAGTTCTCATTTTTACTTTTTTTTTCCCCACATACATCCCATTTTTGCCTTTCTCAGAAATCAAGTTGTCCTTTTTTTCTTTTTTTTTCTGAGTATTTTGAAAGATTTCCATGAAAGAGATATGTATTGCCCCAGAAAAGATCATCTATAGAATCAACGACAGGTAAATCTGTCCTAGCTTCCATGCGGAAGTTAGGGCCAGTATTTGTTTTTCATGTTATTTCCCTTTTTTTTCGGACATCACCTGTAACGAAAGGGCATTTTCACAGAGAAGGGTGTGTCACTTCAACATTGTGCTTTTTGATTGTTTTTGTTAATATAAACAAGACATAAAGATTATTTTGTTGTGTGTTTTTGTGCATTGATATAACTCTTTCTGTGAAATTACTTGTGCATTCTGACCATAATTACCCAGGCCTTGGTTCATGATCCCTATTCACTGTCCATGCTGAGGTAGCTTTTAAAAGAACACTATGGAATGGGATGAATTAACTCCCCAGTTGTCAATAATCTGCGCATTATGTCAGGTGCACAGCACAATTTATGAATTTGATTGTAAAGGAACAGAATTCCCCAATACTTCGACAGTTGCCGGTTTGTGTTTTTGTGTGACTTACAGGTTTAGAAGTGACTAAAACCTGCATCATTAGATTCTTATGGTAGATGAGATGCTAACTTATCCAAATGTGCAGAAAAATAAATGAAAACTATTTAATAATGCTTCATGAGATGTAAAAGCATTGTATCAGAAAAATAAGCGCAAATTGACACTTCCTTCCTAGCCAAGACATATTTGATTATTGAAAGGTTTCTAGAAGGTTAATGTCTTCCAAATATATTATCTATACTACCCAAAAGCATGGACAGAAACAGTTTTGTTTAGTTTTTTGTTGTTTTATTAAATGATCATCCTCTGCTATACTGTTTTACATAATACATTTCCATCCCTTTTTCAGTATTTGCCGCATGTTCATAATTTACAGTATATATTGTATCTATAATATACATTTTCTCATCACAGAGGAAGTGAAGGAAGTTACAGAGCCAAAGCAACTGGTGTTCAAGGACAAGAAGGAGGCGCTTGAGGCATTTAAAGAGTTCCTGCGGGACAAGGTGTGTTGTCTTCTTTCTTTCTCTCTTTTTTTCTTTCTTTCTTTCTTTCCTTTTTTTTTTTTTTTCTTTTTTTTTCTTAATTTCTTTTTACCCTTCTCCTCCTCCTCCTCCTCCTCCTCCTCCTCCTCCTCCTCCTCCTCCTCCTCTACTTGTCCTCTTCCTTCTCTTGTCCCTTCTCCACTTATTCTTCCTCTTACTTCCTCTTCTCCTCTTGTCTCTCCTCCACCCCCATCTTTCTTTTTTACATTTGTGATTGAAGGTATATATGAAGGAACTTCCATAAGAGAACAGAGATGTATGTAGGTGATTTAGATAGATACCTTCACAAATTCTGCTTTTCGTTTTACATTTTTCACTTTGTAAAGAGTTAACTAAATAGCTATTCTTATGGGTGTAAATATTATGAAAAGGTAACGTGAACAGGGATTTTTCTTTTTCTTTTTTTCTCTTTTTTTTTTTTTAGAGAAGTCTAAAATTCCCTTTAGATTCACGTCCCCTTTTTTTCTCTGATTATTACAGGGGGTTCCCAGCGATGCCACGTGGGACAAAGCCGTCAGGATGATCCAGAATGATGCTCGCTATGAAGCTTTCAATAAGCTTAACGAAAAGAAGCAGGCCTTCAATGCGTACAAGGTTCAGCGAGCAAAGGAAGAAAAGGTTGGATTTGTGATTTGTCTTTAATGATGGAAGTTTGGTTCCATATTTTGAAGATTGGAAAGGTCTTTGTATGGATGTTTGTAATGAAATATATATACTAGTAATTATGAAATATATATACTAGTAATTTTATTGGACAATGAAATCAATAATGAAATCAATGATATGTTTACCTTTGAGAATTTTTCCAGCTTGGGGGGAAAACATTCTGACCATCATGTATGTAAGCTTTTTTTTAAAAATCTCTCCCTCACACATTTTTCCCTGTGCAGCAATTATAACCCAGATATTCAATACATTTCTGATTATTAATCCTTTTTCGGATCCCTGCAGGAAGAGCAACGGCTGCGAGCTAAAAAGGCCAAAGAAGACCTTGAGCATTTCCTGCTGAATTCCGAACGTATGAACTCCACCGTAAAATATTACCGATGCCACGAAATGTTCCAACACTTGGAGGTCAGTGAACTTAGGTTCTGGGGTATTTTGACGGGAAGGAGGCATGCATTATTTGATAGGGTGGTTAGTGTAGAGCTTGTGCAATTAAGAAAAGAAAATCATTTTTTCTTTTCTTTCTTCTGTTTGAAAAAAGAGTGTGTATATGTGTATGTGTGAGTGTGTGTGTTAGTGTGAGCATGAGTGTGTGTGTGTGAGAGAGAGAGAGAGAGAGAGAGTGTATGTGTGTGTGTGTGTGTGTGTGTGTGTGTGTGTGTGTATACATATACATGTTACTGACTGTGATAAAGTTTCATTTTTTTAAAGAGAGAAGGTGGAAAATGCATAAATACAGGCATGCCATTATATATTCATGTACAGACACAAAAACACACCCACTTTTCCCAACAAAAAATTCAAAACAAAAGGCTAACGTTCCTCCCCCCACCAACCCCTCCAGCTGTGGAAGGTCGTGCCAGAGAGCGAGCGCCGCGAAGTGTACGAGGACGTGGTGTTCAACCTAGCCAAGAGGGAGAAGGAGGAGAACAAAGCCATGAGGAAAAGGAACATGAAGGTGAGCTGATGTCATCTTCATCGAGGTCTTCCGTATCTTCCACTATCTCCTTTTTTCTTGTGTTCTTTCTTTTTCTGTCCTCATCCATTTCTTTGTTGTTGTTTTTTCTTCTTGTTTTTCTCTATTCTTTGTCTTCTTCTTTGTTACTCTTTTTGTTCTTCTTTTTATTTTTCTCTGCTCTCTTTTTAATAATTTTCTAAGCTACTTTTCTTCCTTTTCTTACTTTTTTTTTTTTTTTAGGAATTGCGCAAATGCAAGGAAATGTTTTTTGTTTTTTATCAAAGATTAAAGTCTGCATTTTCTATCTCTTTATTCCCATGTCACAGTATTACTTCTGTAACATCCCCGCAAAAAGAAACTCTTAAAGTTATTTTTGTCATTATCAGCATTGTGCTTCTTAGTGAATATCATTGTTATCGTTATCACATTGAGTATGTGTTCCTCTTCCTTACACTTTCAAAAATCACTCACTTCCCTCAGGTACTCAGTGAAATCCTAGACAGCATGACAAACATCACCTTCAAGACAACGTGGTCTGAGGCACAGCAGATGCTCATCGACAACCCCACTTTTGCTGAGGACACAGATCTCCTGAGTGAGTGTTTGTGTGTTTGTGTGTATTTCTGTGTTTATCTGTGTGTGTGTGTGTGTGTGTGTGTGTGTGTGTGTGTTAGGGGGGGGGGGTCTTGTGAGATTTTGGGTGTGGAAGTGTGTATTTGTTTATGTTTTTTGAATGAAAGAATGTCTTTAATGTATAATGGGTTGAATATATGTGTATGTGAGAGAGAGAGAGAGAGAGAGAGAGAGAGAGTGAGTGAGTGAATAATAAACAGCTATACAATTTTTCCTCCCAAAGGCATGGACAAGGAGGATGCCTTGATTGTGTTTGCCGAGCACATCAAACAGCTGGAGGAGGAGGAGGAAGAGGAGCGCGAGAGGGAGAAGAGGAGAATCAAGAGGCAGCAGCGCAAGTGCCGAGACAACTTCACAGCCCTCCTAGATGAGCTACACGAGCAGGGCAAGCTCACGTCTATGTCCCTCTGGGTGGAGCTTTACCCTATCATTTCTGCCGACATCAGGTGAGCTGTGATTCTGTCTGTGGGATGTTGCTGAGATGATTTGCATTATACTCAATTTATGTAGATTTATTTTTCTTTATGTATATATGTATATCACACTTTTAATATTCCACAAACACACCTGATGCATATATGCTTTGTACTTTTGTATGGGTGTGCGAAGTGTTATTATTCTAGATATTTTTTTCTTCTGAGTCCTTGCTTCATGAAGTAAATAACTTTCATTGATCTGCAGTTCTTGCTTTATAAAGTAACCTGCTGTTATTTATCCGAGTGTAAACCTGTAGCTGACTGAAGAGGGAAGGAAGGGCAAATAACTTTGAAAAGGTGCAGTTTATGTATAGGATTTTGGACCAAGTGAATGCAGAAGGAAAGTGGAAAATTTTCTTTCCATACTTACCTTTAGCATTATGGAACACTAGTTTAGTAGTTAAATGATAATACTGTTTACATCACCTCTGGCACATAGTTTGTGTTCATTCCTGGCCTCCCTCTCTCTCAACCCAGATTCACAGCTATGTTAGGTCAGCCTGGGTCAACACCTCTTGACCTGTTCAAGTTCTACGTAGCAGATCTCAAGTCTCGCTTCCATGATGAGAAGAAGATCATTAAGGAAATTCTGAAGGAAAAAACATTCGAAGTTCAGGTAAATTTTGTTGAAGTTTAGAGAAGTTTTTGACATGAAATCTTTGGACAAAAATAAGAGGTGGACATATACAAATTTAATAGTACTATAGTTACATTCAAATACAGAGTTAAACTTATAGAATGATAAACCAAAATAGATAATTCTATATCTATTTTATGTTATGTTAGGTAAAGACAAGCTTCAAAGAATTTGCTACTGTCGTGTGTGACGACCCACGCTCAGCCACTCTCGATGCTGGCAACGTGAAACTCACCTACAATGCTCTTATTGAGAAGGTAAGTTTAATTCCTTTTAGTTTAAATGTTAGTATGCTGCTCTCATCTTCTTTGTTGGGATAAGTTAAGGAAGATGAGCACTTAATGATAAGAAAGATATGTATCATTTAGGGACTGTTCCAAGAGAAACAAGATGTAGACCATTTAAAGATTGCCTTAAGAAATACGGGAAGATGCAAGTTATTTTAAGATCGTCCCGAGTGAGACCCCCCCATTCGAATGAACATTCCTAAACCTTCCCTTTCCCCTCCTCACCCACCCCTTATCCAGGCCGAAGCCAGGGAGAAGGAGCGGCTGAAGGAGGAGGCCCGGAAGATGCGCCGGCTGGAGGCGGGCTTGCGCTCGGCACTCAAGTCCATCGGGGTCGACTCAGGCTCTACGTGGGAGGACGTCCGACCGCGCGTCCAGCACCTGCCAGCCTTCACAGCGGTCACCATCGAAGCTGAGCGTATCAGGATATTCAAGGTGAGGGAAGACTGAGACAACGCATGATGACGGAGCAAGATGGGGAAATGCTCAGTTCGACATTTGCAAGCGATATTTTGAGATCAGCCTAAGTTCCATTTATAGGGAACCTAGTTGTTCATATGGTAATGCAGAAATATGTATGCATATTCAAGGTTAAGTTTTTCTTTGTTCCTTTTCATAAGATAAATTAGCCATTTCATTAAAAGAAAACGAAAAATGTGATAGCGTATGCCTGTCTGTGTGTATGCTTGCATGCACAACCAACAAACACATCCACTACCTCCCTCCCACCCCAGGAATACCAGCAGCACCTGGAAGAGGCATGCGGCCACCACCACTCGCGCAACAAGAAGAAGAGCAAGAAGAAGGATCGCAAGAGGTCACGGTCGAGGTCACATTCCTACTCGGTAAGAGGAATCCTTCTGGTCTTCGTGCTATAATGGCCATAGATATCGGCACAGCTTAAACCTGTTTTTTTCATCAGTCAGTTATTCTCGTGTTACTTTTCCGATCGCTCGGTTATAATTCACATCCCTTGACTTCCTGATATTAATAATAAGAGGATTTTGAGGATATATACTTCCTCTCTCTCTCTCTCTTTCTCATCACGTCTCTCTCTTTCTCTCCTTCTCCCTTGCCTCTTAGTCCGAGAGCGACGAGGGTCATCACAAGAGGCGTTCTCGTAGGTCGCGTTCCAGGTCCAAGAGCTACTCTGAGGACTCCGACGACGACCGCAGGAGGTCACGCAAGAAGAAGAGCAAGAAGAAGAAGGGAAGGAGCCGCTCGGTGAGTCCCCGGCGGCAGGGATAGTGCCAGGGGAGGAGTTTTAGGCCTATGTGACCTCACCTGTTTAGCCCGTTCATTGTTTTATCGTGATTTTTGTTTTTGTTTATTTCAGTTACTCTTACTGTTGTTATTGGTATTACTATTAGTATGGTATTGGTAGTACTAATAATATTGATCAGAATGGAAAATCCGGAATGAGGTAAACAAATGAGGTCAGATAAGCCTATTAATTGCGTACTCGGTGACTTGGCATTTGAAGAGAGCCTTCTATGGAATACTATGGACAATATATGTAAATATGGATATTTCTCCTTTATTTCTTCCATACAAATTTTACTCTCTTTACCTAACCAATAAAGTGGTTGTTTACAAAGTCGGATAACCAACCTTTTTTTTCAGCGCTCCATAAGCAGCGAGGACTCGTACAGGTCGAAGCGGTCAGGCAAGAAGAAGAAGCACAGGTCCAGATCTAGGTCCAGGTCCAGGTCACGGGGAGGGTAAGTGTTGCAGCTTCTACGTACTTCTTCTCATCTGTGTCTTTTTCTCTTTTAACCTATCTCTCTTCTTTCTTTCTCTCTCATTCTCTCTTTCTTTCTTTCTTTCTTTCTCTGTTTCTCTCTCTCTTTTTCTTCCTCTCTTTTTCTCTCTCTTTTCTTTTCTCTCTCTCTCTCTCTCTCTCTCTCTCTCTCTCTCTCTCTCTCTCTCTCTCTCTCTCTCTCTCTCTCTCTCTCTCTCTCTCTCTCCCCCTCTCTCTCCCCCTCTCTCCCCCCCCCCCTCTCTCTCTCTCTCTCTCTCTCTCTCTCTCTCTCTCTCTCTCTCTCTCTCTCTCTCTCTCTCTCTCTCTCTCTCTCTCTCTCTCTCTCTCTCTCTCTCCTTATGGATGTATACACACATAGGAGAGGTAACTTTAGGTGCACTATAAATTATTGGCTCTTGCTTCAATAGATCTTTAATGTATTCCACGAATGCATTTCATGTATACATACACATAGTATACATAGTGTGCACACATTCATACTTAGGTATATTAGGAAACACCTGTTTATCGGATATTGTAAAATCAAAACAATTATATATCACGTGATTTTTTTAAAATCAGCAACCAAAATAACATCGACAAAATTTACCAGCCAGGTTACGTTAAATATTGAAGTAGTTAACTGAATAAGAAAAAGGAAAATCCTTATGGTCATTTAGTCCCAGCGAGTTTTAAAAGTCTGTATGTAGTCCGCGAGTGCCAATTTTACTTTACGTTTGTCGCCTATTCAATCGCTAACCCGGACGCCATATTGGCCGACCAGTCTTGAAAATTCCCGGCGCGCGTGGGGGGAACGATTTGTTTTCATCTTTTAAGGTTAATATGTAAATGGTGGGATTATAGATATTTTGCATTACTGTTAGTGCATGTATATGTTTACGGAAAGCATTAACTGATTCTTACAGAAGATCTTAATAATGCACTGGTATAGGAATATTTCTTTTCACAGTCCCCCCCCCTCTCTCCCGCCTTCCACATGCACACACATTGCTCTTTTGTTTGCGTGTATGTTATGTATACTTTGAGGATGATTTTCAGTTGCAGTAAAAGGGAAAATAAGATATAAATTAAAGTAAATGTTCGAATTAAATGAAATATGAATTAAAGTAAATGTGTGAATGATCGTATTGTTATTTTCGGTTTGAAACAACGGTAATCTCACAGGGATCAGCCTGTGAGTTATTGAATGTTACACACACATACGCACACAAATAGATAAATAAATGAATTGTGCTAATGACGAAGAGGATGAATGAATTAATAAGTCAATCAAATAAGATAGAACGCACGCGTGCATACAGAGCCCACGTGCGTATTTTCGTGACAAGATATTAGCCAGCCATCAGATTAAAAAAACAAAAAAACTATATTTATACTATTCTAGATTCATAAAAAATGATAATAGTAATAATAAGTAAAACAATGGAATATCAGTTCGAACTGACAAGTATATTTTGTTTATTCCAAGCTCATACAGGAGTACGCACGTGAGGTAAGTATCGAGCATTGAACGAGACACTTCAGCCTTCTAATGACTTGCAGAATTGTTTTGGCGTCATTTGTTGGTATTGTTTTTTTGTTAGTGGAAACTCTAGAGCTGGAATGTCAGTGTTGTTGTTGTTGTCACTGTTGTTGTGTTAGGGTCTAGAATGAATAAATGTTGCGTAAGTATTGTTTTGGTTGAGAGATTAATTACGGAATTAAATCTGTGAGCAAGGTAGAATGTCGGACATTTGTCTGCTGGTAATCCATTTTTTTTAAGTTTGTGAGGGAACCAGAGCTCGTGTTTATTGGTGATTGCGTAGAGAAGTGAGTTATTGTATTTATTTTTGATATTGATAGCATGCAATGTTCGCTTGCAGTGTAGAGTAACTTTAGCGTCAGTCTTTGAGTTACTTGAGTATTTTCCCCCTCGTTTTAGCTTGCTCGTGTCAAAATGCATGTCATCTTTGATTGATAGTATGTCAGTTTTAGTTGTTTCGTAATTTGTTTTTTTGTCATTTGAATTTTGACCATGAAAAGTTATTTTAATAGCATTTGTATTCTGTTGAAAGTTAGCTCATGTCGGCAGTAGTCCAAGAAAAGCTTTTGTTTTCTTCTAGAAAAAAAATAAAGCAGAATTATATATATATATATTTCGTTATTGTTTCTGTTTGATCTTGGTTTAGTATAGTTTTTTCTCTCATTTTTTTTCTTTGGATACTAGTCTCGCATTTTTTCCAAAAACATTTTTTCGGTTAAATAAGATGTATTGGCTATGGAAAATATTTTCTTTCTCGATCTCTACAGATTAGTAACCTGAATTACCGGATTTATTAATTTACCGAAGTGTTTTTTTTTTCTCAGTTGGCCACTAAGTTGATATCCAATTTATCTAAGTTCAGGAAGTGTAAAAGGTTGATTGATCAGCTGATCAAACACGTAAACAAACGGACTTTGTCATGTAGTTTGTTTGGTTAATTAGGCCTGTTTCCCTCAGTGCTTTACTCACACAAAACACTCGCATAAACAACCAATGCCATTAATTTGTTTTGGGCTTGTCTTTCCCTTGATTGTTGTGTTTTTTATGTTTGTATCGATTTTGGGATTAATCCGTGCTAAAAGTAAACTTTTTTTTATCGTTATAATCTCTTTGTTGACATCATCGCCTTTATAATCATGCTCCCTTGCTTTTTTTTCTTTTTCTTTTTTTTTCTCTCTCTCTTTCATTGGAAGGATCTTGTTATTGTTTTGATGTTTGATTAATGGATTATAAGTCGCACTTCTGTTGATGTTATTTTTGTTTTGCCTTTGCGAGTTTGATAAATGAGAGCTTCTGAATGACAAACACAGGTTATCACAAGAGATTTTCAAATACCAAGTCGTAGCGGGCAAATACGAACGCTATGATTTATATTTCCCCTCCCCCCCTTTTTTCCCGCCTCCGATCCCTTCGTCTCCCTTCTCTCCTCCGGTCTTCTCCCTTCTGCCCTCCGGTCCTCTCCCTTCTGCCCTCTGATCCTCTCCCTTATCTTCTCCGATCCTCTCCCTTCTCCCCTCCGGTCCTCTCCTTTCTCCCTCGTCATCTCCCTTATCCCTCGACCTCTCCCTTCTCCCCTCCGGTTCTCTCCCTTCTCCCTCGTCCTCTCCCCTTCCCCTTCTCTCCTCCCTGCTTCCTCACCCTCCTTTCGTCTCTTCCCTCCCCCCTACTCCCCCTCTCTTCTTCCTCACCCTTTCACCCTTCACCCTCCTCCTCTCCCTCCCTTACTTCTTTCACACTCCCCACTCCCCTCCTCCTACTCCTCCCCACCCCTTCCTATTCCTCCCTCTTACTTCCCTCCTTCTCCCTCCCTCCCCTCCTCCTACTCCCTCCCTCCCCTCCTCCTACTCCCTCCTTCCTCCCTATCCCACATACTCCTCCCTCCCTCCGTATCCCTCATACTCCTCCTTCCTCCCCTCCTCATACTCCTCCCTCCTTATCCCTCCCCTCACCCTCCAGATATTCCTCCCTCCCACTCCCCCTCTCACTCCCCCTCCACCCACCTTTCAGCACACTTTTGGAACGCAAAATAATCCCCCTTTTTTTTCTTTCTTTCTTTTTTCTCTCCAAATCTCAGGTCGCGCGTCCATTCCGAGGGTGAGTCAGCCAGGAGGTCATCGGAGCGAGAGGCCGGGGAGGTGAGCCTCGAGGAAGGAGAGCTGAGCGAGGACGAGCTGGAGAAGAAGAGAGCTCAGCTGATGAAGGAGCTCGAAGATATTAATTAGATGGCCTGCGGTTCGATAGATTTTTTGTTTATTTATTTATTTGTTATTATTATTTTTTTTTTTTTAGGGGGGGGCAACTTTTTGCAATACGATAAATATATTTTTTTTCTTTTTCTTTTTTCTTTTTTCTTTTTTTTTTCTTTTTTTTTTGAGGGGGAGGGGGAAGGTTTATGCGATGCCAGAATTATTTTTCTTTTATTATGGGAGGTCGCTAGTAGAAGAAGGTTCCTTGAAGGGAAATCTGCTTTCAAGAGGAGTAATTTTTCTCCGATTCATTGGAGAACAGCGAGGGTACAATTATGAGGTGTACCTTGGTGTATTTAATTAAGAAATAAATGGAGTTAGTCTTAGCTCATGCGGGGTTTTATTGTCCTTGGTCTTTTGTCTCTTTGGGGTGTGTCTTTTCCAGTGTGAAATTATGTACGTTTTTAAGAATGGCGGGTGGAAGGTACACGGATGTAGATTTGAAATTGATTTTTTGAAAGTAAGATATGATAATATTTACCCCAAAAAACATTTACCAAATATTTACCAAAATAAACATTCACGGGGAAATAAAAAAAAATTCAAAACGTAAATAATTTGTCAGTCTGCTGTTCTAACCGTGAACGTGAAGTCCTGTAGGTGATTTCCACGCACCTACTAGTAATGAATATCTTTATTTAATCGAAATAACAACACTACTGAAGTGTAATGAACTAAATTGAGATTTTCTTTGGATGTGCTGCAGACCACGTAGATTTCTTAAATCATGTATTTAAATAACTTTGAAACGGAATATATGGGGAATCAAATAAATTTCAGAGGTATCGAAGAGCAAAGACAATAGTCAGACTTAGTTGTGGTCCTAAAAGATGGATAGATAAACAAAAGAATGCTTGTAACACAGGAAAGTTTCTCACGGATACAGAAGAATAAAAGAAATCTCTAATTCTCTAATTTTCACCCTTTCATAGGTATTGAGCTATTTGATATTTCATAAAATACTATGTACATATTTTTATATAGAGAGAAACCTTGTATAATGTATATTGTAATATTCTATAACAGGCTAGAACTAGATCAAAAGTCAGGTCTTTGCCATATCCAGACATTAAAAAATGCTATTTATTTCACAGAAATAAAAGAAATAAGACAGCAACTCATAAATATCACTTAATGAAACATCTAAAACTTTGTCATTCATTACGACTCAGTAAAAAGGGATTGACAAGGCGTTACTGTTTCTATGTTGATCCTGAGTGCTTAGTTATAGACAATTATACTGATGGAGATGCATGTAACTGTCAAGATAAATTGCTTATGATTTTGATATGTTGTAGAGGATGAAGCAAGTTTATATAACTCAAACTATTTCAGTATTACCTACATGATTTATCAGGCCTTGTTTGTTAACATGACTGCATACTCTATCGCTGTATATTATTTCTGGTAAGTTTGGTGGTCGAGCGTACATTACATAGAAATTGAAAGATACATACATACCTACAAATGTATCTATCTCTATATCTCTCTCTCTCTCTCTCTCTCTCTCTCTCTCTCTCTATATATATATATATATATATATATATATATATATATATATATACATATATATATATATATATATATATAGCTGGGAATTTTGCAAATAAATGGTGTACCTTTGCTGGGATATGTTTTATGATGGAGTTTTCTAAAAGAAGAAATATGCAACGATTTTTGCAGGTGGTACTTGTTTGCCTTTATGTTTTGCCAATAAATTACATCAAGTCATTGGGTATGAGTGACGTGATATATATGTGAATGAGTGTGTTGTGTGTATATACCGAGTGCCCGGGTGAAGAAAACGGGAAATTCTTTGTTTTTACCCATCAGATTTTTATTGTTTTTTTTATAATCACACTAAGGGTATTATCCCCATTTAGTGACAGATGATGAAAATTATCATTCTAGATACTATAAATACCAAAATATAGGTTTAGTTTTAAAATCCCAAACATAGATGGCACCATTTTCTCCAGACACTGAAATGACTAACTTCAAAGGGCGATGATGACACATCAAGATATCAACCTCCTGCACTAAAGTAACGGCAATGCAAGATGTACAATCAAATGAGAAGATGAAGGTGAAAAAGACCATGTGCAGTGGCTGTGATTTTCCCGTGCTACTGTGGCTGTTTTTTGCTGTGATACTTGTAGCCTTAATAAGCACACACAGGTCACTTCCTCTCCGTCTCTCTCTCTCTCTCTCTCTCTCTTTCTCTTTCTCTCTTTCTCTCTTCCTCTCTATCTATCTCTTTCTCTTTCTCTCTCTGTCTCTCTCTTCTCTCTCTCTTCTCTCTCTCTCTCCCTCTCTCTCTTTCGTTGGGGTTGGTTATTTTCGTATTTGTTTACGAAAGTTAAAGATATTCGAGAAAAAAAATAAAGTTGCTCTGTGTCCTTCCATAAAACTGCAATACTTCTTAATGAGTTAATGTGACTTTTATTCAATTACATTATTGGGAAAGCCTTGTGATGGCAAAGATAGTCTAAAAAAAAAAAAATAAATAAATTACATACATGAGAATAAAGCATCATAACTGAAGAGAATGAAAGAGAGTGATAAATCCCTAGATATGTCACGTGTTCCGAGCATGACACTTCAATTTTACGTTCGTAATTCACAAAAGGGGTTACACATACCCACTGCCAAAACCACTGTAATATCGCTAGTTCATTTTAGCTTAAATTTAGGGCTGGTACTGTTAGAGGTATTGTTTATTGTTTTGGAACCCAATTTTTTAGTATTGGTAGTAAGCGACACTATTTGGTATGCGAATTATATATTGGTAGGCAATATTGAAGTATCGATGTTTTGCAATACAAAGCCTTATTGCCAGTAAAGTGCAGTGCAGTGAATATCATATATGATACCAATACCATTACTTTAAAGCAGTGGTTCTGAAACTTCACGCTCGATTAAGTACCGTATTAAGATTATAATTTTCTTACGCTTAATTAATGCGTAAGATACTTACATTTCTAGACTTGGGCGGCGCACTTGTTAAGAGAATTACAAATGTTTAGAAATTACTTGAAATTACCCTATGCCCCCAAGTTTAAAAAAAAAATCAATGCTTTAAAAGCTTCCACATTTGACACACACACAAACACACACACACAAACACTTACACACACACACAAACACACACAGAGACACACAAACACACACACACACACACACACACACACATACACACACAAACACACACACACTTACACACACACAAACACAGATAAACACACACACACACACACACACACAAACACACACACACACACTAAAACACACTAACACACACACACACACAAATACACACCAAATACACACCAAACACACACACACACACACACACACACACACACACACACACACACACACACACACACACACACACACACACACACACACACACACAACCATCACAGAACAGGAATGACGCAATAAAACACAAACTTGGTGAATAAATATATTACTCGACAGTACAGGTATTTGTGGGTAGATGTTCTGCTGGATAATACAGCTGGCTGGAGGATCCTGGTAAGGAGAGAGTCCTACCTTACCAGAGGATACAACTGACAGGAAACTTGGAACGAACCTCGAGGATAAGGATTAGGAACTGGGATGGATAAAGAGAGGATTCATTATTGGCTTTGCAATTTTGGATTGTGAGTTCATATGTTTAGATTTGTGGGTGGCATTGCTTCTCATGTGTTTTAAAAGGATATAAAGGATGGCCGGTGATAATTGGATAGGTGGAAGAGATTTGCAAGGATGGGATCCTATTCTGGATTATAGGATAGGAGGGGCGATTTTCCTGGGTAATAGGATTGGTTCCTTGGATATAGGATAGGAAAGGGGATAGGCGCGAATATCCATGGAAAATAAGATTACTTTCTTGATTAGACAGAAGATAAGGTGAGGGAGATCTACCCATGAGAAGGTAAGTCTGTATTAGTGAAATAGGAGGATAAGAAAGTTCTAGGACTCAGGAAGGAGGATAATAAAGTGATGAGAGGGAAACGTTCGGGTGATAAAGTGGTAGGACTTCAACATGATAATAATAATGTGATAGGAGCGAAACAGGATAAGAAAGTGATAAAACTCGAACATGAGGTTAATATTGTGATAGGACTTATACATAAGAATAATAATGTGATAAGACATACATGAGAGTAATAATGTATTAAGAGTGAAACGGGATAATAGAAAGTGATAGGACTTAAACACGAGAATAATAGTGTGATAGAAGCGAAACGTTAGGATAGTTAAGTGATAGGACTCGAACATGAGGTCAATAAAGTGATAGGACTTTGACAGGGAATATTATATAATCGACACAACTAAATATGGGTTAATAGGAGGGATAAGAGCCTACAGTAAGTCGGAATAGGAACTAACCATAGAATGGAAGCTCAGTCACGGATAGGAGTTTTGGCCTTGTATAAATCGAAGCTAGGGCTAGTGGATAGGTGCTAGGACCGTGGATAGGAGTTTGCTGGATTCTTAAAAGAGTCTTCAAGGGACAAAAACAGGACCGGAACGAAAACAGCTGATGGTCGGTTACAGTGTTTGTTTTGTTTTTTTTCTTTTGGTTAGGAAGAACGAAGGTTGACCCTGAGGTACTTGTGGTTTAAGGGAGAGAAAACACCAGGTAGCTGACATGTACTAGTAAACGACACGTGGAAACCACCACAACGCTTGAAGTCATTTCAAGAAGTCTCTCGAACAAAGGGTTTGCGGCTCAAAGGGGGTGGATGTAGATGCTGAAGTTCTTAGCCAAGAAGGATGTTAGGTCTAAGTCTTTGTTTATATATTACACATAAAAATATCTTTTTATTTTTCTCTCTAAGTTTTTTTCTTCTTCGGAAAGTTATTGATTCAGAAAAGAGACTCAGCAATATTCATACCACGGCTGAGTTACTAAAACCTTGCTGACTGGCTCGAACTTTTCCGCGGGGATACCGAGTGCGCGCGCTGATTGGCTGACTTTAAAAAACTAAATTCGCGGCGATTGGCCAAAATTCTTGCTCCGCGAAGAAGGATACTCTGATTGGTGAAGAATTTTCACTATGAAGAAACGAGTCTTCTCATTGGACTTAAAATTCAACGATTTTTTAGATGTAAGACTCATCATCCTAATGGTATTTCCTGCGGGTTAGAAAATATATATTGTGGAGGTAGTTTACTTATTAGTTTGTCTTCAATCAGATGTTACTGTTTTTGTTGAAAGAAATCCCTCCAACAACTTTTACGTACAATGAATGACCAGTCGTTTGGATGTATTACATGGCTGTGTGCTCTATCATTCCTTTCTTTTCAAATGAACACAACTTTGAACACTTAATCCACCGTTAAATACAAAATACTGGCTGGGGGTATGAGGAATGTACTTTGTTTATTTATGCATGTAGTAGTAACCAACATGAAATTATTCGAATTTTTGAATGAGAATCCAGGTTATATCTATCAAGCATAACCAGAGATCCCTTTTGACTCGGGACTTGTTATCCGAAACAAGTAACAACCTTCAAAAGTGTCAGAAAACGTACCCAAATGCCTGAAACAAAATCAGTTACGTCACCCGGATATAAGACGAGGTTCGCTATCACAAAATCCTTCTCTACCGCAGTCCACTAACACTACTGCATCCAACACACCGGGAAATGAATTAAAGCTTCTCATTAAAGCTCCTTATTAAAGCTCCAGTATATAAACTGTGCGTACAGGAGAGGAACCTGCGACACCAACCCCACACATACACAGAACCTCCAGACAAAGACATCGAAGATACATCGAACTGACGAGAGTTTTCTCTCTCTCTCGTCACACTAACATGACATTTAATTAATATCCATGGCTACCCATGAGCCTCAAGACAGGAAAGACCATGCCCTGTTTAATCTTTTTTTTTTTTTCTTCTTTTTTTTTTGTATATGTCTTTATCCACGTCGGTAGATAAATTAATATTAGAATACACGGTAAAATATATATGTATTTTTTTTTCTTTTGATAATTTTTTGCTGCTGTGTAAGTGCAGTAATGTTATTTGTGTTTGTGTATTCTTTTTTTTCTTTTTTTTTGGTTTTGTTTTTTTTTTTGTATGTGTAATGTGTAGAGTGGGGGTTCAACGTGAACACATCAATTAGTTCACTGGGAGTTTGAGAGAATACCTACTGGCGTAACTGAGGTGGAATCTTTGGAGACAAGATAGAATGGAAATCTTTACCGAATATTCTGCACAAAAGCTGAACCAATTGAAATCTGAGCCATTACATTTTTTTTTTTCTTTTTTCTTATCTTTTGGTAAAGAGTCCAGTTCCAGTAGCCCCATCTCCGATATTGTCTTCCAGCCACGAAACACCTTTTTGTCTTTTGTTTTATATATACTTAAAAGAAAGTATCTACATGTCTTACAGAAGTTATTTGTGTGAGCTTTGAGCTGAATGCAAGATAACGAACTAACCAACGCGTATTCTCACCAAACAATATACAATCGTACATCCGCCATTATTTTTGTTTTCATTTTTTCTTTTTTTTTTCGGGGGTTAAACTAGGTAAAATGTCCACTAGCCAAAAAACGTGTCCATTCTGTGGCTAAAACACAAATCTTAGACTAAAGCCAAACTATTTTTCTTCTGTTTTCTGTCGCGATCTCCAGTGCGTCGGTTAGATGATCAATCTCCCACTGAAGGATGTACACATTTTAAAGATTCTCGAACGATCCACATTATGGAGTCAGGTTTTATGTTAAACACAAAATAAATACTCTTCAGATTATCACCTAAACCTAAAGCTTAATATCACACTGAACTGCATCACTCAGACACTAATAATGCTACATGTTGACTAATCATAGTAACACCAAGGGGGTTGCCAGAGTCTCTTCAGGCAAGGAATTAATTACTTGTACAGACACATTATGCCTCGATTTCTTTTCTAGCTGAATGAAAAAAAAAAATATAATGTCTTCGTCCTCCAGAATTACTTTCAAAAAGGGGTCTTGCATTCAGCACTCAGAAGGGCTCACGAGAAGATGTAGGCGAGAAAGTGCGTTCGTCTTTTATTTTTATTTTTATTTTTTAGCAGAACTTGCGAGCTGAAGGATCCTGAAGTATTCCGAAAGATCCCCCCCCCCCTGTAAGAACCGGTTTGGGGGGGGGGGGGTCGGGGGCGGACACCACCACACTGACTAGTAAGATTTCCTGATGATTTTTTAGTATGGTTGTAGGATCTTAAAAGATTCCGAAAGATTCACCCTGGGGAGCAGACAACACCACGTTGATGAGTAAGATCTTTTGTTGCCGTTTAGTTTATTGGTCGAGTGAGTCTGTGTCTCATACACAGACGGAAAACAAGGTTACCATCATTACTGTTCGCAGTGTCATCTTATTCCATGCTCGTAAGGGAAACAACGCACATATTCATCCGTGGAATGACCACTCAGAACTCTTATTTATCCGCTCTGTGTGAAAACATAGACCAAAAATACTCAATCTTTCCCAGTCGAGACAGCAAGTCATCCGCCACTGTTTGTACAAGATGCCTGCCTGCTATTATTTGCACAAAGAGATGTACAACTTCCACTGTACCATCGTACCAGTAAATCCAACACATCAGTTCACACGATTATCAAAGTCCACGAATGACAGGGAATCGTTTCCAAGACCTCTTAGCGAGAGTGTTTGGTGTGCAGGTCGTGACTCAGTCGTATACACACAGGAATTCAGGATGGAACAGTTTGTTTCAGTTTGTTTCAGTATCTTAGACATCCTTCGGGAGGCCCTTACATATAAATATAAATAAATATATGTATATTTATAGACTGATGGATATACAGACAAACAGACAGGCAGACAGGTAGATAGACAGACAGTTAAAGATGATTAGACGGATAGATAGAAATGTGCGTATAAATATATATATACACAGTATTGTGTGTGTGTGTGTGTGTGTGTGTGTGTGTGTGTGTGTGTGTGTGTGTGTGTTTGTGTGTGTGTGTGTGTGTGTGTGTGTGTGTGTGTGTGTGCATGGCCGCGTGTGTGTCTATGTAGACTTTGTATGGTGTGTGTATGTGTGTGGGTAGGTTTAACTTTATATTCATGTAACAATAGCCAGTACTTATTAACCATAGCCAGTACTTATTATCCAATAGCCAGTACTTATTAACCAATAGCCAGAACTTAGTAACCAATAGCCAGTACTTATTAACCAATAGCCAGTACTTATTAACCAATAGCCAGTACTTATTAACCAATAGCCAGTACTTATTAACCAATAGCCAGTACTTATTATCCAATAGCCAGTACTTATTAACCAATAGCCGGTACTTATTAACCAATAGCCAGTACTTATCAACCAATGGCCAGTACTTATTAACCAATAGCCAGTACTTATTAACCAATAGCCAGTACTTAGTAACCAATAGCCAGTACTTATTAACCAATAGCCGGTACTTATTAACCAATAGCCAGTACTTATTAACCAATAGCCAGTACTTATTAACCAATAGCCAGTACTTATTAACCAATAGCCAGTACTTATTAACCAATAGCCAGTACTTATTAACCAATAGCCAGTACTTATTAACCAATAGCCAGAACTTAGTAACCAATAGCCAGAACTTAGTAACCAATAGCCAGTACTTAGTAACCAATAGCCAGTACTTATTAACCAATAGCCAGTACTTATCAACCAATACCCAGTACTTATTAACCAATACCCAGTATTTATTAACCAATAGCCAGTACTTATTAACCAATACCCAGTACTTATTAACCAATAGCCAGTACTTATTAACCAATAGCCAGTACTTATTAACCAATAGCCAGTACTTATTAACCAATAGCCAGTACTTATTAACCAATAGCCAGTACTTATTAACCAATAGCCAGTACTTATTAACCAATAGCCAGTACTTATTAACCAATAGCCAGTACTTATTAACCAATAGCCAGAACTTAGTAACCAATAGCAGTACTTATTAACAATAGCCAGTACTTAGTAACCAATAGCCAGTACTTATTAACCAATAGCCAGTACTTATTAACCAATAGCCAGAACTTATTAACCAATATCCAGTACTTATTAACAATAGCCAGTACTTAATAACCAATAGCCAGTACTTATTACCAATAGCCAGTACTTATTAACCAATAGCCATACTTATTAACCAATAGCCAGAACTTAGTAACCAATAGCCAGTACTTATTATCCAATAGCCAGTACTTATAACCAATAGCCAGTACTTATTATCCAATAGCCAGTACTTATTAACCAATAGCCAGAACTTAGTAACCAATACCAGTACTTATTAACAATAGCCAGTACTTATCAACCAATAGCCAGTACTTATCAACCAATAGCCAGTACTTATTAACCAATAGCCAGTACTTATTAACCAATAGCAGTACTTATTAACCAATAGCCAGTACTTATTAACCATAGCCAGTACTTATCAACCAATAGCCAGTACATATTAACCAATAGCCAGTACTTATCAACCAATACCAGTACTTATTATCCAATAGCCAGTACTTATTATCCGATAGCCAGTACTTATTATCCAGTAGCCAGTACTTAGTAACCAATAGCCAGTACTTATTAACCAATAGCCAGTACTATTAACCAATAGCCACTACTTATTAACCAATATCCAGTACTTATTAACCATAGCCAGTACTTATTATCCAATAGCCAGTACTTATTAACAATAGCCAGTACTTATTACCAATAGCCAGTACATATTAACCAATAGCCAGTACTTATAACCAATAGCCAGTACTTATTAACCAATAGCCAGTACATATTAACCAATAGCCACTACTTATTAACCAATAGCCAGTACATATTAACCAATAGCCGTACTTATTAACCAATACCAGTACTTATTAACCATAGCCAGTACTTATTATCCAATAGCCAGTACTTATTAACCAATAGCAGTACTTATTATCCAATAGCCAGTACTTAGTAACCAATAGCCAGTACTTAGTAACCAATACCAGTACTTATTAACAATAGCCAGTACTTAGTAACCAATAGCCAGTACTTAGTAACCAATAGCCAGTACTTATCAACCAATAGCCAGTACTTAGTAACCAATAGCCAGTACTATTAACCAATAGCCAGTACTTATTAACAATAGCCAGTACTTATTAACCAATAGCCAGAACTTAGTAACCAATAGCCAGTACTTATTATCCAATAGCCAGTACTTATTACCAATAGCCAGTACATATTAACCAATAGCCAGTACTTAGTAACCAATAGCCAGTACTTAGTAACCAATAGCCAGTACTTATCAACCAATACCAGTACTTATTAACCATAGCCAGTACTTATAACCAATAGCCAGAACTTAGTAACCAATAGCCAGTACTTAGTAACCAATAGCAGTACTTATTAACCAATAGCCACTACTTATTAACCAATACCAGTACTTATTAACCATAGCCAGTACTTATCAACCAATAGCCAGTACTTATTAACCATAGCCAGTACTTATCAACCAATGGCCAGTACTTATTAACCAATAGCCAGTACTTATCAACCAATAGCCGGTACTTATTAACCAATAGCCAGTACTTATTAACCAATAGCCAGTACTTATTAACCAATAGCCAGTACTTATTAACCAATAGCCAGTACTTAGTAACCAATAGCCAGTACTTATTAACCAATAGCCGGTACTTATTAACCAATAGCCAGTACTTATTAACCAATAGCCAGTACTTATTAACCAATAGCCAGAACTTAGTAACCAATAGCCAGTACTTAGTAACCAATAGCCAGTACTTATTAACCAATAGCCAGTACTTAATAACCAATAGCCAGTACTTATAACCAATAGCCAGTACTTATCAACCAATAGCCAGTACTTATCAACCAATGGCCAGTACTTATTAACCATAGCCAGTACTTATCAACCAATGGCCAGTACTTATTAACAATAGCCAGTACTTAGTAACCAATAGCCAGTACATATTAACCAATAGCCAGTACTTAGTAACCAATAGCCAGTACTTAATAACCAATAGCCAGTACTTATTATCCAATAGCCAGTACTTATCAACCAATGGCCAGTACTTATTAACAATAGCCAGTACTTATTAACCAATAGCAGTACTTATTAACCATAGCCAGTACTTATTAACAATAGCCAGAACTTAGTAACCAATAGCCAGTACTTAATAACCAATAGCCAGTACTTAATAACCAATAGCCAGTACTTATTAACCAATAGCCAGAACTTAGTAACCAATACCAGTACTTATTAACCAATATCCAGTACTTATTAACCAATAGCCAGAACTTATTAACCAATAGCCAGTACTTAGTAACCAATAGCCAGTACATATTAACCAATAGCCAGTACTTATTAACCAATAGCAGTACTTATTAACCAATACCAGTACTTATTAACCAATACCAGTACTTATTAACAATAGCCAGTACTTATCAACCAATAGCCAGTACTTAATAACCAATAGCCAGTACTTAATAACCAATAGCCAGTACTTATCAACCAATAGCCAGTACTTATCAACCAATACCAGTACTTATTAACCAATATCCAGTACTTATTAACCAATAGCCAGAACTTAGTAACCAATAGCCAGTACTTATTATCCAATAGCCAGTACTTATCAACCAATAGCCAGTACATATTAACCAATAGCCAGAACTTATTAACCAATAGCCAGTACATATTAACCAATAGCCACTACTTATTAACCAATAGCCAGTACTTATAACCAATAGCCAGAACTTAGTAACCAATAGCCAGAACTTATTAACCAATAGCCAGTACTTATTAACCAATAGCCAGTACATATTAACCAATAGCCAGAACTTATTAACCAATAGCCAGTACTTATCAACCAATAGCCAGTACTTATCAACCAATAGCCAGTACTTAGTAACCAATAGCCAGTACTTAATAACCAATAGCCAGTACTTATCAACCAATAGCCAGTACTTAATAACCAATAGCCAGTACTTATCAACCAATAGCCAGTACATATTAACCAATAGCCAGAACTTATTAACCAATAGCCAGAACTTATTAACCAATAGCCACTACTTATTAACCAATAGCCAGTACTTATCAACCAATAGCCAGTACTTAGTAACCAATAGCCAGTACTTATTATCCAATAGCCAGTACTTATAACCAATAGCCAGAACTTATTAACCAATAGCCAGAACTTATTAACCAATACCAGTACTTATTAACCATAGCCAGTACTTATAACCAATAGCCAGAACTTATTAACCAATAGCCAGAACTTATTAACCAATACCAGTACTTATTAACCAATAGCCAGAACTTATTAACCAATAGCCAGAACTTAGTAACCAATAGCCAGTACTTAGTAACCAATAGCAGTACTTATTAACCAATAGCCAGAACTTATTAACCAATAGCCAGAACTTATTAACCAATAGCCACTACTTATTAACCAATAGCCAGTACTTATAACCAATAGCCAGAACTTATTAACCAATAGCCAGAACTTATTAACCAATACCAGTACTTATTAACCATAGCCAGTACTTATAACCAATAGCCAGTACTTAATAACCAATAGCCAGTACATATTAACCAATAGCCAGTACTTATCAACCAATAGCCAGTACATATTAACCAATAGCCAGAACTTATTAACCAATAGCCAGAACTTATTAACCAATAGCCACTACTTATTAACCAATAGCCAGAACTTAGTAACCAATAGCCAGAACTTATTAACCAATAGCCACTACTTATTAACCAATAGCCAGTACTTATAACCAATAGCCAGAACTTATTAACCAATAGCCAGAACTTATTAACCAATAGCCACTACTTATTAACCAATAGCAGTACTTATTAACCAATAGCCAGAACTTATTAACCAATACCAGTACTTATTAACAATAGCCAGTACTTATAACCAATAGCCAGAACTTAGTAACCAATAGCCAGTACATATTAACCAATAGCCACTACTTATTAACCAATAGCCAGTACATATTAACCAATAGCCAGAACTTATTAACCAATAGCCACTACTTATTAACCAATAGCCAGTACATATTAACCAATAGCCAGAACTTATTAACCAATAGCCACTACTTATTAACCAATAGCCAGTACTTAATAACCAATAGCCAGTACTTATCAACCAATAGCCAGTACTTAGTAACCAATAGCCAGTACTTATAACCAATAGCCAGAACTTATTAACCAATAGCCAGTACTTATTATCCAATAGCCAGTACTTATCAACCAATGGCCAGTACTTATTAACAATAGCCAGTACTTAATAACCAATAGCCAGTACTTATCAACCAATAGCCAGTACTTATTACCAATAGCCAGTACATATTAACCAATAGCCAGAACTTATTAACCAATAGCCACTACTTATTAACCAATAGCCAGTACATATTAACCAATAGCCAGAACTTATTAACCAATAGCCACTACTTATTAACCAATAGCCAGTACTTATAACCAATAGCCAGAACTTATTAACCAATAGCCAGAACTTATTAACCAATAGCCACTACTTATTAACCAATAGCCAGTACTTATTAACCAATACCAGTACTTATTAACCAATAGCCAGAACTTATTAACCAATAGCCAGAACTTATTAACCAATAGCCACTACTTATTAACCAATAGCCAGTACTTAATAACCAATAGCCAGAACTTAGTAACCAATAGCCAGTACTTATCAACCAATAGCCAGTACTTATTACCAATAGCCAGTACATATTAACCAATAGCCAGAACTTATTAACCAATAGCCACTACTTATTAACCAATAGCCAGTACATATTAACCAATAGCCACTACTTATTAACCAATAGCCACTACTTATTAACCAATAGCCAGAACTTAGTAACCAATACCAGTACTTATTAACCAATAGCCACTACTTATTAACCAATAGCCAGTACTTAATAACCAATAGCCAGTACTTAGTAACCAATAGCCAGTACTTATAACCAATAGCCAGTACTTAGTAACCAATAGCCAGTACTTATTATCCAATAGCCAGTACTTATAACCAATAGCCAGTACATATTAACCAATAGCCAGAACTTATTAACCAATAGCCACTACTTATTAACCAATAGCCAGAACTTATTAACCAATAGCCATACTTATTAACCAATAGCCAGTACTTATCAACCAATAGCCAGTACTTATCAACCAATAGCCAGTACTTAATAACCAATAGCCAGTACATATTAACCAATAGCCACTACTTATTAACCAATAGCCAGTACATATTAACCAATAGCCAGAACTTATTAACCAATAGCCACTACTTATTAACCAATATCCAGTACTTATTAACCAATAGCCAGAACTTATTAACCAATAGCCAGTACTTATTAACCAATACCAGTACTTATTAACAATAGCCAGTACTTATAACCAATAGCCAGTACTTAATAACCAATAGCCAGTACTTATCAACCAATACCAGTACTTATTAACAATAGCCAGTACTTATCAACCAATAGCCAGTACTTAATAACCAATAGCCAGTACTTATCAACCAATAGCCAGTACTTATCAACCAATAGCCAGTACTTAATAACCAATAGCCAGTACTTAATAACCAATAGCCAGTACTTATTAACCAATAGCCAGTACATATTAACCAATAGCCGTACTTATTAACCAATAGCCAGAACTTAGTAACCAATAGCCAGTACTATTAACCAAAAGCCACTACTTATAAACCAATATACAGTACTAATTAACCAATAGCCAGAACTTAGTAACCAATATCCAGTACTTATTAACCAATAGCCAGTACTTATTAACCAATAGCCAGTACTTATTAACCAATAGCCAGAACTTAGTAACCAATAGCCAGTACTTATTAACCAATAGCCAGTACTTATTAACCAATAGCCAGTACTTATTAACCAATAGCCAGTACTTATTAACCAATAGCCAGTACTTATTATCCAATAGCCAGTACTTATTAACCAATATCCAGTACTTATTAACCAATAGCCAGAACTTATTAACCAATAGCCAGAACTTATTAACCAATAGCCAGAACTTATTAACCAATATCCAGTACTTATTAACAATAGCCAGTACTTATTAACCAATAGCCAGAACTTATTAACCAATACCAGTACTTATTAACCATAGCCAGTACTTATAACCAATAGCCAGAACTTATTAACCAATAGCCAGTACTTAGTAACCAATAGCCAGTACTTAGTAACCAATAGCCAGTACATATTAACCAATAGCCAGAACTTATTAACCAATAGCAGTACTTATTATCCAATAGCCAGTACTTATCAACCAATAGCCAGTACTTATAACCAATAGCCAGAACTTAGTAACCAATAGCCAGTACTTATTATCCAATAGCCAGTACTTATCAACCAATAGCCAGTACTTATCAACCAATAGCCAGTACTTAATAACCAATAGCCAGTACTTATTACCAATAGCCAGTACATATTAACCAATAGCCAGAACTTATTAACCAATAGCCAGTACTTATCAACCAATACCAGTACTTATTAACCATAGCCAGTACTTATAACCAATAGCCAGAACTTAGTAACCAATAGCCAGTACATATTAACCAATAGCCACTACTTATTAACCAATAGCCATACTTATTAACCAATAGCCAGAACTTAGTAACCAATAGCCAGTACTTATCAACCAATAGCCAGTACTTATTAACCAATAGCCACTACTTATTAACCAATAGCCAGAACTTATTAACCAATAGCCAGAACTTATTAACCAATATCCAGTACTTATTAACCATAGCCAGTACTTATTAACCAATAGCCAGAACTTAGTAACCAATAGCCAGAACTTATTAACCAATACCAGTACTTATTAACAATAGCCAGTACTTATAACCAATAGCCAGAACTTATTAACCAATAGCCAGAACTTATTAACCAATACCAGTACTTATTAACCAATAGCCAGTACATATTAACCAATAGCCAGTACTTATTAACCATAGCCAGTACTTATTACCAATAGCCAGTACTTATTAACAATAGCCAGTACTTAGTAACCAATAGCCAGAACTTAGTAACCAATAGCCAGTACTTATTAACCAATAGCCAGAACTTAGTAACCAATAGCAGTACTTATTATCCAATAGCCAGTACTTATTATCCAATAGCCAGTACTTATTATCCAATAGCCAGTACTTATTATCCAATAGCCAGTACTTATTAACAATAGCCAGTACTTATTATCCAATAGCCAGTACTTATAACCAATAGCCAGTACATATTAACCAATAGCCAGTACTATTAACCAATAGCCAGTACTTATTATCCAATAGCCAGTACTTATTATCCAATAGCCAGTACTTATTAACCAATAGCCAGTACATATTAACCAATAGCCAGTACTTATAACCAATAGCCAGTACATATTAACCAATAGCCAGTACATATTAACCAATAGCCAGTACTTAATAACCAATAGCCAGTACTTATTAACCAATAGCCATACTTATTAACCAATAGCCAGTACATATTAACCAATAGCCAGTACTTAATAACCAATAGCCAGTACATATTAACCAATAGCCATACTTATTAACCAATAGCCAGTACTTAATAACCAATAGCCAGTACATATTAACCAATAGCCGTACTTATTAACCAATATCCAGTACTTATTAACAATAGCCAGTACTTATTAACCATAGCCAGTACTTATTATCCAATAGCCAGTACTTATTATCCAATAGCCAGTACTTATTATCCAATAGCCAGTACTTAATAACCAATAGCCAGTACTTAATAACCAATAGCCAGTACTATTAACCAATAGCCAGAACTTAGTAACCAATAGCCAGTACTTATTAACCAATAGCAGTACTTATTAACCAATAGCCAGAACTTATTAACCAATAGCCGTACTTATTAACCAATAGCCAGTAACTTATTAACCAATAGCCAGAACTTAGTAACCAATAGCCAGTACTTAGTAACCAATAGCCAGAACTTATTAACCAATAGCCAGAACTTAGTAACCAATAGCCAGTACATATTAACCAATAGCCAGAACTTAGTAACCAATAGCCAGAACTTATTAACCAATAGCCAGAACTTATTAACCAATAGCCAGTACTTAATAACCAATAGCCAGTACTTAGTAACCAATAGCCAGAACTTAGTAACCAATAGCCAGTACTTATTAACCAATAGCCAGTACATATTAACCAATAGCCACTACTTATTAACCAATAGCAGTACTTATTATCCAATAGCCAGTACTTAATAACCAATAGCCAGAACTTATTAACCAATATCCAGTACTTATTAACCAATAGCCAGTACTTAATAACCAATAGCCAGTACTTAGTAACCAATAGCCAGTACATATTAACCAATAGCCAGAACTTATTAACCAATAGCCAGAACTTATTAACCAATAGCCATACTTATTAACCAATATCCAGTACTTATTAACAATAGCCAGTACTTATCAACCAATAGCCAGTACATATTAACCAATAGCCAGTACTTAGTAACCAATAGCCAGAACTTATTAACCAATAGCCAGAACTTATTAACCAATAGCAGTACTTATTAACCAATAGCCAGAACTTATTAACCAATAGCCATACTTATTAACCAATAGCCAGAACTTATTAACCAATAGCCAGAACTTATTAACCAATAGCCAGTACTTATTAACCAATACCAGTACTTATTAACAATAGCCAGTACTTAATAACCAATAGCCAGTACATATTAACCAATAGCCAGAACTTATTAACCAATAGCCAGTACTTAATAACCAATAGCCAGTACTTATTATCCAATAGCCAGTACTTAATAACCAATAGCCAGTACTTATTAACCAATAGCCAGTACTTATTAACCAATAGCCAGAACTTAGTAACCAATAGCCAGTACTTATTAACCAATAGCCAGTACTTATTAACCAATAGCCAGTACTTATTAACCAATAGCCAGTACTTATTAACCAATAGCCAGTACTTATTAACCAATAGCCAGTACTTATTAACCAATAGCCAGAACTTAGTAACCAATAGCCAGTACTTATTAACCAATAGCCAGTACTTATTAACCAATAGCCAGTACTTATTAACCAATAGCCAGTACTTATTAACCAATAGCCATACTTATTAACCAATAGCCACTACTTATTAACCAATAGCCACTACTTATTAACCAATAGCCAGTACTTAGTAACCAATAGCCAGAACTTAGTAACCAATAGCAGTACTTATTAACCATAGCCAGTACTTATTATCCAATAGCCAGTACTTAGTAACCAATAGCCAGTACTTATTAACCAATAGCCAGTACTTATTAACCAATAGCCAGTACTTAGTAACCAATAGCCAGTACTTATTAACCAATAGCCGGTACTTATTAACCAATAGCCAGTACTTATTAACCAATAGCCAGTACTTATTAACCAATAGCCAGAACTTAGTAACCAATAGCCAGAACTTAGTAACCAATAGCCAGTACTTAGTAACCAATAGCCAGTACTTATTAACCAATAGCCAGTACTTATCAACCAATACCCAGTACTTATTAACCAATACCCAGTATTTATTAACCAATAGCCAGTACTTATTAACCAATAGCAGTACTTATTATCCAATAGCCAGTACTTATTAACCATAGCCAGTACTTATTAACCATAGCCAGTACTTATTATCCAATAGCCAGTACTTATTATCCAATAGCCAGTACTTATTACCAATAGCCAGTACTTATTATCCAATAGCCAGTACTATTAACCAATAGCCACTACTTATTAACCAATAGCCAGTACTTATTAACCAATAGCCAGTACATATTAACCAATAGCCATACTTATTAACCAATAGCCAGTACTTATAACCAATAGCCAGTACTTATTATCCAATAGCCAGTACTTATCAACCAATAGCCAGTACTTAGTAACCAATAGCCAGTACTTAGTAACCAATAGCTAGTACTTATTAACCAATAGCAGTACTTTTTTAACCTAGCCAGTACTTATATAATCCATTTGCCTGTAATTAGTAACCAATTGCCAGTAATTATTAACCAATAGCCGGTTCTTATGACACAATAGCCAGTAATTCATTAACCTATAGCCAGTACTTATTAACAATTGCCAGAACTTAGTAACCAATAGCCAGTACTTATTAACCAATAGCCAGTACTTTATTAACCAATAGCAGTACTTATTAACCATTAGCCAGTACTTAGTAACCAATAGCCAGTACTTATTATACAATAGCAGTACTTATTAACACAATAGACGGTACTTATTAACCAATATGCCAGTTACTTATCAAACCAAAGGCCCTGTTCTTATTTAACCAATAGCCAGTACTTTTTAACCAATTAGCCAGTACTAGTAACCAATTAGCACAGTACTTATAACAATTAGCCGTTGATAATTATTATCCAATTGCCAGTATCTTATTAACAATAGCCAGTACTTATTAAACAATAGCCAGAACTTAGTAACCAATAGCCAAGAACTTTGTAAACAATAGCAC
>NW_028234427.1:37165776-37170776 GCF_977035675.1 Penaeus japonicus | reverse complement strand
CCGAAGGCGTTGGACACGCTGGCACGTCGCGTACACCACCTCTCCCGCGCCGGTTTCAGAAGCGACTCTGCACGCGGCACCGTCCCACCAGGGAGCGTTCTGGCGAGAGGGGTCCCGTCTCGCCCCCTCCCCTCGCCCCTCTCTCCCCCCCTCGCCCCCCTCCCGCCCCCCTCGTCGCGTACACGGCGCCGGCCACCCCGTCGCCGCCTGCGTCGTACCTGTAGAGCGGCACGTCGTCCGCCTCGCCGAAGCCGTCGCGTCCGTCCCTCGCCCGCTTGAGGGCGTCGGGCGCAGCTGCTAGGTCCTCCTGCTCTCGACGACCCGCCCCAGATGGGCTCGGAAGCGCGCCCCCCAGCACGCCACCGGCATGCGGGGCCACCACACCCTCTCGCCGTACATGCGCCCCAGCCGCGCGCACCCCTCCCGCGCCTACAGCCGCCCCGAACCCCGCCCGCGAACTTGCCGGGGTCCGCCGTAGTGGTGCTCTCCGTGTAAAGTACTTGGTACATGTTTACGGCCCGCTGGTTACGAACGGCTTCCAGTCGTAGTCCGAGCGGCTGGCGACGGCCTTCACTCCAGCTGGCGGCCGCGGGAACGAGGCAGTACTCTGCCGGCGTGCACCAGGTTGTAGCGCACGTCGGTCGGGGGCGCGTGGAAGTCAGTGGGCGCGGCAGCCCCGCCAGGCCCGCCCCGACCGTACGCCGCGGGACGCCTGCTCGCCGCCCCGCCGCCGCCCTCGCCCGCCGCAGGCCAGCTGGACTCCGGCGGGTACAGAGGTTGCCGCCCTGCCGGAGAGATAGAGACATACTGGACATTGTGTGGCTGGGTGGGAGAGAGCATTAGTAAATACCACGCATATACCATAGATATATAAATGATATATATATATATATATAATATATATATATATATATATATATAAATATATATATAAGCATATATATATAGAATATATATATATATATAATATATATATATATAAATACACTTAATATACAAATAAATAAATATATATATATATATAAATATATATATATCTATATATATATATATGTATATATATACATATATAAAATATATATATATATAAATATATAAAAATATACTAACAATAAAACTGATTGTGTGTGTATGTGTGTGTGAGTGTGTGTTTGTGAACTGTGAGTATATATATATATATATATATATAAATAATATAATAAGTATATATATTATATATATATATATAAATCTAATATATATATATATATATCTTTATATGTTTGCGTAAATAATAAACATATATATTAAATATATATATATATCAATATATATATATATAAATATATACTAATATATGTATAAATCTATATATTCTAAATAAATATTGTCATATATAAACACCACACACACAAATATCTAAATATATAAAAATATATAAATAAAAAAAATAAAAATATATATATATATAAATATATATACACCCCCAGACCACACACACATAACCACACACCACACACACACACACACCCATATTATATATAAATAAACTAATCTATATATCATTAAATTATATATATATATAATATAAATCTATAACTATATATCATAAAACACACACACCTAAAACATTATAACCACAAACTACAAAAATAACGAGTAAAATACATAAATAACCACAGAAAACATAAATAAACATCAGAACAAAAGATGCATATCAAATTAAAAATTTGTATTGTACTTAAATTCAAAAACTAACATGCATATCATACGATTTTGCGGACCATGATTACATTACTACTGTTGAGAAGTTTTAAGCTAGTGAAGAGAAAGATGTGAGCCTGACTTTTAAAAAAAATAATCATATTTGTGGTTTTGTTTTCCAAGTTCCTGCTTTCCTTTATGTCGTAATCATTATCATTATTCTTTTCATTATCATAATTTTTATCATTATCATTATTATTATTATTATAAGCATTATCATAGTTATCATTACTATTATCATCATCATTATTATCATTATTATTATTATTATAAGCATTATCATAATTATCATTACTGTTATCATCATCATCATTATCATTATTATCATCATCATCATTATCATTATTATCATTATTATAAGCATTATCATAATTATCATTACTATTGTCATCATCATCATTATCATCATCATTATTATTATCACCTTAATCACTATCTTTACCATCATCATCATCATTATCATTATTATCATTATCATAAGCATTATCATAATTATCATTACTATTATCATCATCATCATGATCATCATCATTATTATCACCTTAATCACTATCTTTACCATCATCATCATCATTATCATCTTTATCAATATTATCGTTTTTATCATTAAAACATTTCATCATTTTCCATCAACAATAATTTTCAACAACAGAATTAAAGATGATGCAACAGCTTTCAGGAAGTATGTTTGGTCATTTGGTTGTTCTTATCTACTTTCTTTCCCCTTGAGTTTCTTTATTGTTGTTGTTTATCTCGTTTTGTTTACATAATCTTCATGTTAAGAGAATTTAAAGTCATTGAATATGATTAAATATCAGTCAAATCAATGACAATGTTTGATTAAGACTAGACAAATTGTATATATTTATTGTGCGAAATTCTTTAATAGTTCGATGAAATTGTAAATATTTTCTAAATGTTTGTTTTTTTCAGAATCTGTGTAGCTGCACAAAATGTTAAATGATGTCCACAGGTTAACCTTTTGGGACCTTAATCGTATTTATAAATGTTCTCTCTTTCTCTTTCTCTCTTTCTGTCTCTCTCTCTTTCTTTCTCTCTCTCTCTTTCTTTCTGTCTCTCTCTCTCTTTCTTTCTGTCTCTCTCTCTTTCTTTCTCTCTTTCTTTCTCTCTCTCTCTCTTTCTCTCTCTCTATCTTTTTGTCTATCTATCTGCCTATCTCTTTCTATCCCTCTCTGTTTATCCGTCTGTTTATATCTGTCTATCTACCCCTATCTCTCTCTCTCTCTCTCTATCTATCTATCTATCTCTATCCCTTTCTGTCTATCTGTTTATGTCTATCTATCTACCCCTATCTTTCTTTCTTTCTCTCTCTCTCTCTCTCTCTCTCTCTCTCTCTCTTTCTTTCTGTCTCTCTCTCTTTCTTTCTGTCTCTCTCTCTTTCTTTCTCTCTCTCTCTCTTTCTCTCTCTCTATCTTTTTGTCTATCTATCTGCCTATCTCTTTCTATCCCTCTCTGTTTATCCGTCTGTTTATATCTATCTATCTACCCCTATCTCTCTCTCTCTCTCTATCTAGCTATCTATCTATCAATCTATCTGCCTATCTCTCTCTATCCCTTTCTGTCTATCTATCTGTTTATATCTATTTACTACCCCTATCTTTCTCTCTCTCACCCACTCCATCTCCTCTTCTCTCTCTCTCATCTCTACTATCATCTATCTATCTATCTATAAATAATTTAATATATATATATAAAATACATATACAAATATATATATATAATATATATATATATATATATATAAATATATTTATATACATATAATATACATATACATAAAAATATAAAAAATAAATAAATATATATAATATATATTTATATAACATATAATATGTATATTATAAATATATATATATTTATCTATCTATATATATATATATATATATAAGATATATATGTGTGGTGTGTGGTGTGTTGTGCGTATGTACTGTATAAATATAAATATATATATATATAAATATATAAAAAAAATAAAATATATATATATATCTCTACACACCCACACACACACACCCACCACACACACATATATAAAATATCTATAAATATAAATACTAATATATATATATATATATATATATATATATAATATATATATACATGGTAGTATATGTATATCTATATATATATACATATATATACAGTATATATGAATATATATATATATATATATATATATATATATATATAATATATATTTATATAGCATGTTGTATATATGTAAAATATTGTAAATAAAATATAAAGAAATATATAAATCTATATATAAATATAAATATATATATATATATAGATATAAAAATATATAAATATATATAATATACATGGGAATATATATGCATGTATATAATGTAAGTTATATATAGAAATATATATATATAAATATATAAATATATATATAATATAACGAATATATATATATATAAATAAATATAATTATATATCTATATAAAAATAATATATACTACATATATACATGCATATATATTCCCATGTATAAATATATATATATATATAAATATATATATATAACATATATATATATATATATAAATAAAATATCTAAATATACACACACACACAATCTATCATCCTGATTTCTATGCACTTTACACATGATTAAAACAATCCTATCACTTATTTTCTCTTTAGATTTATTAAAAAAAATGCTACTCTTCCTGTATATCTCTCATTATCAGACTATGCTCTCGAATGACGTCATGAAGTTCTCATTAATTGTCTATCCACATTTGTGTATTTTTCTGTATCTATATCTCTTGCTATCAATAAACGATTCAATTATCAAGTTGTCTCCAATATGGCCTTGCATCAGCTTTTCCATTCGTTTTTTTTTCGGTATTTTTAAAGTAATACATTTCTATGTTTCATATATATCATCCTTATCTTTTCACTATAATCAATTCATAAATAAAGAAAACACACAAACAAGTAATGTTCAATGATTTTGTATGATCATGTATAGGAAAGATAATGGATGTCAATATCAACCAAACAGGACGTTGAATTACTCTTAAAACATTTTTAGAGAAAAGTCAACGCCATGCTGTTTCCTCTCATTCATTCTCTGGGAACGCGTAAGCGTTTACAAACACTCATTCATAGTCTCACTGCGTGAAGACGTCCGAGGACTAGGACAGCAGCCAGCAGCCGTGCCCTCGTGGTCGTCATCTCAGCTTAGTCGACACAAGATTACGCAGTTCGTTATCTATAACTCA
>NW_028234427.1:37143276-37150776 GCF_977035675.1 Penaeus japonicus | reverse complement strand
TTGGCTACTGACTATTAGGCATTGTCGGTTGGCTATTGGTTAATAAGTACTGGGTATTGGTTAATAAGTACTGGGTATTGGTTGATAAGTACTGGCTATTGGTTAATAAGTACTGGGTATTGGTTAATAAGTACTGGGTATTGGTTAATAAGTACTGGCTATTGGTTAATAAGTAGTGGCTATTGGTTAATAAGTACTGGCTATTGGTTAATAAGTAGTGGCTATTGGTTAATAAGTAGTGGCTATTGGTTAATAAGTAGTGGCTATTGGTTAATAAGTACTGACTATTGGTTAATAAGTAGTGGCTATTGGTTAATAAGTACTGGCTATTGGATAATAAGTACTGGCTATTGGATAATAAGTACTGGCTATTGGTTAATAAGTTCTGGCTATTGGTTAATAAGTACTGGCTATTGGTTACTAAGTTCTGGCTATTGGTTAATAAGTACTGGCTATTGGATAATAAGTACTGACTTTTGGTTAATGAGTACTGGCTATTGGTTAATGAGTACTGGCTATTTGATAATAAGTACTGGCTATTGGTTAATAAGTACTGGCTATTGGTTAATAAGTACTGGCTATTGGTTAATAAGTGCTGGCTATTGGTTAATAAGTACTGGCTATTGGTTAATAAGTACTGGCTATTGGTTGATAAGTACTGGGTATTGGTTGATAAGTACTGGCTATTGGTTAATAAGTACTGGCTATTGGTTGATAAGTACTGGCTATTGGTTGATAAGTACTGGCTATTGGTTAATAAGTACTGGCTATTGGTTACTAAGTACTGGCTATTGGTTAATAAGTACTGGCTATTGGTTGATAAGTACTGGCTATTGGTTAATAAGTACTGGCTATTGGTTAATAAGTACTGGCTATTGGTTGATAAGTACTGGCTATTGGTTGATAAGTACTGGCTATTGGTTAATAAGTACTGGCTATTGGTTACTAAGTACTGGCTATTGGTTAATAAGTACTGGCTATTGGTTTCTAAGTACTGGCTATTGGTTGATGAGTACTGGCTATTGGTTACTAAGTACTGGCTATTGGTTAATAAGTACTGGCTATTGGTTAATAAGTACTGGCTATTGGTTAATAAGTACTAGCTTCTGGCTTCTGGCTTTTGGCTCCTGGCTTTTGAACGAGATGAAGTCTAATTTTGAAAGTCCGGTCGATTCGGTTTGTTTACATTCTTCTTAGTGATGGTATCCGCTTGGTTCTAAAGATATCATTTACTTTAAGATTAATCTTTGAATATTCAATTCATCATTTTCTCTCATTTTTTAAAATTCAGCGAGCGTCCTTGTGACTGAGTAATTCAGTGAATGCATTTTACAGTGTCCTAGTATTTACTATTCACTATGGTTTTGTTTGATGATTTTTTTTACACATAGATGGCTCCACGAGGGCTTAGTCACCTAGGAGTCAATTACTAGGCTTATCTAACTTCATCTGGTTACAACATTTCTTGATAATGATAATGTTAGTACCGATGATAATTGTGATGGAAATAAAAAAAAACTTACTAAGAGGCTCCTTGGCGACTAAGCGCTTGAGGAGCCATTGTTATGTAATGATGATGATGATGATGATTAAGATAATGATAGTAATAATGATGATGGTAATTATAATAATGGCAATGATGATAATAACAACAATACTAGTAGTAGTAGTAGTTATAATCACCATCCTCATCCTGATAATAATAATAATAACCATAAAAACAATGATAACCCTCATCATGCTCATCCCAATAATAATAATAATAACCATAAAAACAACAAAAACAATGAACACCCACATCACCAAAGACCACGGAACCCCCCCACCCCACCCCCCTCCCACAATCGCTCTTATTTCTCACTGAAATAGCTATCCCCCCCCCCCCCCCCGCCATGTCCCCGAAGCCAATCTCACCCCTCTAATCCCCCCCCCCCCTCTTCGCCAGCGTCGGGAGGAAGTCCACGAGACCCTCCACTTTTGGTATACCGCCTGGCCTGACCACAAGACGCCCACGGAACCCGACCAGCTCCTCGCCATGTCTCTCGAGGTCGACCACGTCAGGAAAGTGAGTTTGGAGGTTGTGCTTTGAGATTTTTTTTTTCTTTTTTTTCTTTGGTTTGTCTTTATTTTTTGTTTTTTCCTCTCTATTGCGTATTGTTTAGAAAGTAAGATTTTTGGATTTTTTATTTATTATTATTATTATTATTATTTTTTTTTTTTGGCTTTTTCATTCTCTTTGTTTTTTTTTGTTTTTTTTTTTTTTACTTTTTCCTCTATTGCGTATTGTTTTAGAAAGTAAGATTTTTGGATTTTTTATTTATTATTATTTTTTTTTTTTTTGTCTTTTTCATTCTCTTTGGTTTGTCTTTATTTTCCCCCTCTATTGCGTATTGTTTGGAAAGTAAGATTTTTTTTTTTTTTTTTTTTTTGGCGATGATGATTGATGGTGGAGTCTTTTCTTTTGTTATTCTCTTTGTTTTTTTGTTTTCTTCTTTTGTCGTTCTCTGTCTGTCACATTTTTTTTTTTATGTTTGTCTCTCGTCCCCTTTCTTTTCTCTTTCTCCCTGTCTCATTTTTTGTTTCTCATTCTCTTTTCCTTTGTCTTTGTCTTTCTTTCCTTCCTCTTCCTCTGTCCCTTTTGGGGGATTTTACATTCTGCTTAGAAGCGACAAGTCTAAGTTTTAAGACTAAGAATAACACAAGTGCCATTTTATATATATATTTTTTTTCTAAAGGGTAGATGCACATATAAGAAACTATATATATATATATATATATATATATATATATATATATATATATATACGTATATATATATATATGTATATATATATATATACATATGTATACATATACATATGTATATATAAATTATTTATATATATACATATATATATTATAATATATATATATATATATATATATATATAATATATATATTTATATATATATAAACATAATACGTATATATATACATATATAATATTATATATATATATATATATATATATATATATATACATATATATATACATACTTACATATATATATATATATATATCTATATATATATATATATATATTATATATATATATATATGTATATATATTTATATATATATATATAAAAAATCATATACATACATATATATACATAAATTTATATATATATATATATACATATATATATCATATGATATATATATATGTATATATATATATATATATATACATATATATATATATATATATATATATATATATTAATTATATATATATATATATATATAATAACATACTTACAACATACAAACACACACACACACACCACACACACACACACTATATATATATATATAATTATTATATATATATATATATATGTATATATATTATATATATATGTATATAGTTATATATATATATATATATATATATATATATTATATATACATATTATACCTATATATAGTATATATATATATACATACATACGTAGGTATATATACATATATATGTATTATATATATATTATATATATTATATATATAATATATATATATTTAAATATATATACATATAACTACATATTATAGTGACGCAAAGAGAAAGAGAGAGAGAAGAAGCAAACAAACAAACAAACAAACAAACAGAACGCCATGACAAACAAATCACAAAATCTACAAATCTACTAAAACAACCACAACCCCCACAGCCCATTAACCCCCTCCCCTCCCCCTCCTCCCCCCTCTCAGACTGGCGCCGGAAACGCCCGCGGACCCGTGATCGTGCACTGCTCAGCTGGCATCGGGCGCAGCGGTTGCTTCATCGCTATCAGCATGGCCATCAATCAGCTGTTGGAAGAGGACTGTGTGGACATACTTGGGATCTTGTGTCAGATGAGGCTTGACACGTTTCTGCACTTCTTAAAAATTACATTTTTAAACATTCTTATACCAATTAAACAAAACACAGACACCATTATATAACACATCTGTTCTACTCAACGTAACTATTAAACCCTAGATAAAGCTCATGATTGAGCCTGTACTATCTACAAACACTTCATGCCCCCCAAACACAGCCCCCATCCCTCACATCTCACTCAGTTAATATACGACATATACATACTAACCATAACACCCCCACCCGCCTCACACACACCCAAAGCATTGTCCACCAACTACATGGCCAAACTCCTCATGATCTCTGCACAGAACATAATATAAACTCCTTACTCTAGACCAAGCCATAAGCACCAAACACCACACCCACCATAACCACAAATATAGACCTATTAACCATTATAAACTACAAATCATCAATTATGCCACACAACACAAACAACATGTAATATAGACACATCTCAAACACAATCAACCAACCCCCTATAAAATGCACTCACTAACTTCATCATCTTTGTTGAACAAACCCTCCCGGGAACAACAACATCACACACATCGGAGTTTACATAAATATTCAACTTGATCTTACATTAACAACAACCAGGAGACACATACCAACACACCCGACATAAATCACATAAAACGAACACCTTCAAAACCACATACCAAAGTCCTGTAAACACATGGACCACACCATCCCTAAAGTCCTTAAACACATGACAACAACACATACACCCAACCCACTTCCCCAATATACATATAAACTATAGAAACCTTCCCGAAGACACATTATCAAATACACTACTAAACACAGACCACACACCATATTATCATTACAAGAACCCTATCCAACAACTCCATATCCCCACACCCCTTTCTACATACAACAAGACCCACAACTTAAACTTTATCTATACACCAAACACCCACAACCCAACTAACATACATTCATACACAACAACTATTTAAAACAATCTTCTACCTCCTAATAAACACACACAAAATACAACTACACACTAATTATCATACACACTACTACACAACCACCAACAATAACCAAATCAACACAATACACCAAACCCCTCCACACCCCATCACAATCAACCCCACACCACTAACCTAACCACACCACACATATAATAACATCACAACCACCAACAACACACCTAATCAAACAACCACCAACTAACACACACACACTACATTACACCCAATTTATAATCTACCCACTCCAGCATATGCTTACACGAATATCTGTCAATCCCCCGGATCTTCACTACCACACTACCACGTACCCTTTCCACACTACTAACCAAATATCTCACTTATACCGCCGCAAAAACACACATATTCAATTGCACACCACCCACACCGCTACTCGCTCTAATCTAGAGAACTATACCCGTCCCACTAGACAACGGAAGCAGGAAAGGTGGTCAGAACCACCAGCCGGGAGGACCCCCCAGACCAAGGGAACACGCTATGTGGAATACAACAGATGGTACCAACCAACTACACACACCACACAACCAATATAACAACTTCAATAATTGAATCAATAACAACACACACTTTCTAATCAACAAACATATTTGAACACACTTAAGACTAAACCATAACACTAAAATCATGTATTACCTCACCCCCCCCCCCTATGCCACCCGACATAACCAATCCAAAAAACCTACCACAAAAACAACACCAAAAAATATACCCCCTCACAGAAATGAAGGATAAGTTTTTGTCTTCTTGTATTGTTTCGTTTTTTTTTCTCTCTCTTTATGAGGCTTGATAGGTGAGTGATAGATAAGTTGTCTTTTTTTTCTTTATGAGGCTTGACAGGTGAGTGATAGATAAGTTTTTTTTTCTCTGTATGAGGCTTGACAGGTGAGGGATAGATAAGTTTTTTTGTTTTTTTTCTCTTTATGAGGCTTGACAGGTGAGTGACAGATAAGTTTTTTTTTCTCTCTTTATGAGGCTTGACAGGTGAGGGATAGATAAGTTTTTTTGTTTTTTTTTCTCTTTATGAGGCTTGACAGGTGAGGGATAGATAAGTTTTTTTGTTTTTTTTCTCTTTATGAGGCTTGACAGGTGAGGGATAGATAAGTTTTTTTTTTCTTTATGAGGCTTGACAGGTGAGTGACAGATAAGTTTTTTTTTTCTTTATGAGGCTTGACAGGTGAGTGATAGATAAGTTTTTTTTTTCTTTATGAGGCTTGACAGGTGAGTGACAGATAAGTTTTTTTTTTCTTTATGAGGCTTGAAGAGCTGAGGGCGTGAAGCGGATAGAAGATAGTTTTTAGTTCTCCATCTTTTATGATGGCTTGACCAGGTGTCGGGGGGATATATAGAAAAGGGTTTTTTATAATTGTTTTTTTTTCTCTTTATGAGGCTTGACAGGTGAGGGATAGATAAGTTTTTTGTTTTTTTTTTTCTCTTTATGAGGCTTGACAGGTGAGTGACAGATAAGTTTTTTTTTTTTCTCTCTCTCTTTATGAGGCTTGACAGGTGAGTGATAGATAAGTTTTTTTTTTTTTTTTTTTTTTCTCAGCTTATATATGAGGTTGACAGGATGAGTAAACAAAGTGCAGATAATTTTTTTACTTCTCTCTTCTCTTTATGAGGCTTGACAGGTGAGTGATAGATAAGTTTTTTTTTTCTCTCTTTATGAGGCTTGACAAGCTTAACCAGGTGCTCCAAGAGTGACAGATAAGTTAGACTTTTTTAATATGAGGACATTGAAGTAGTGGAAAGACGTGCTAGATAAGTTGCTCTTTCTCTCCTCTTTATAGGGTGACCACTCCTTGACAGCAACCAAAGACTGAATAGTTGCTAAGTTGTACAGCTAATTTTTTAACTGACGTGATTTTTTATGAGCTTGACAGGGTGAGTGATAAATTGCCCACAGTGCAGAGTGATAGCTATAAAGTTTTTTTTGCCTCTTAGAAGGCTGCTGGACCAGTGGTGAGGGATAGATAAGTTTTTTTTTTCTCTTTATGAGGCTTGACAGGTGAGACGAGGAAACATTTAATAAGTTTTTGTTTTCTTTATGACGGCTTGTAACGACCAGTGAGGCATAGACTTAGATAACGAGCTTTTCGCTTATTGTTTTTTTTTTATTTGTTTTTTTTCTCTTTATGCTGCCCTCTGCACAAGCTCTCCTGGTGAGTGTACAGATAAGTTTTTATTTTTTTTTTCCTCTTTTCTCTCGTTCTTCTCATGAGCGCTTCTTGACAGAGCATGTGAGCCACAACAACCCCGCCTCCCCCCGAAAGATAAGTTTTTTTTCTTTTTTTTTCTCTCATTATTGAGGCTTCTTTCGAAACAGGTGAGGTGATAGATAAGTTATTTTTTATCTGTTTTATGAGGATCGTTGCTCAGACGTGAGGGATAGATCAGTTTTTATTTTTATTTTTCTTTACGCGAGGCTCTTGACAGTGACGGGACGGATTAGTATAAGTTTTTTTTATTCTCTCTTGTATGAGGCTTTTTAGACAGGTGAGTGTAGATTAAGATTTTTTTTTTTCACGATCTCTCTAGTTTTTTTTTCTTTTATGAGGTATTGACAGGTGAGGTATTAGATAACGTTGCTTTG
>NW_028234427.1:37137048-37139548 GCF_977035675.1 Penaeus japonicus | reverse complement strand
GAGATCTACCTTCAAGGATGTTTTGAATCGCGACATTGAATTGGGTTATCTACTACTTGAGGGAAAGCTGGATGTTGGATGTGTAACTCTGCACAAAGGTGAGCTATTTGGTTCTTTGTGACTTCCTGTCTACACAAAAATGAGAAGAAATTAGAAAAAAATAAAAAAATCTACCCCCTTTAATTAATGTCCCACTCACATAATCACACGTAAAAAAAAAAAAAAAAGGGTTCTTAGTGCACTTCGTCATCTCTTTATCTAAACGTATGAAAAATATCAAAATAAATTCATCTTTGCGTAAAGTAGCTAACAAACCTGAAGACGTCCAGAAACTCATTCTACACACTCACTATTCACGAACAGAGAGTAGCACAATTAACCAAAGTGGATTATCATTATGTATTCTTGACACATTTTGATCTTGGACTATATCAATGTACACGGTATTTGCTTGAAAGGCTTTGTCAAAGAAAGCAATAAAACTGCATCCTATGAAAAGCTCTAATGTTGAGGCATTGGAAGGCAACTAAATTTGCATATACCAGAGTAAAACCAATTTGTACTGCTGCAAAAAATGTAATGCACCATTTGGTAATCTCGTTTACACAATAATGCAATGTAACGGTCGTGTACTATGAAGCCCTTCTGTTATTCTTGAAGCAATAAAGGATTGCAAAATCAAGTACAGTGGCATCTGAAAATACTTCTCTCAAATATGAATACAAAATGCTCATGACGGATACTCAATGCAAAACTTGCAACGCAAATGCAGGCATTCACGGCCACAACTTAACCATACCTTCCTTCCAGTCAGTAGTTCGTACTCAACATCAAGGGATCCATGTTATCAAAAAAGGTAGTTAAATGCACGTAACACTTAGGGCGATTATTGCATAAATGCATCCTGAATTGAGACACACAGTTGCACCTCCCTAACCCCTAAATATTTACCCTACTCCGAAGTGACTAGCATTTGCTCTTGCTGCGGACGAACAGCATCATTTAACACCATTCAGTCTGTTGATTAATCTTTCAGATACTCAATCATGACCTATTTAAATCTGGTAAAGCCACTGATACCTTTGTTCGTTGCTTTAGGCAAACCTTCCACATGAGAGCCTGGGAAGCAGAAGCATATTAGTATTGAGAAGACCGTGGAAGACACTAGCTCCAAATGGTTATATGAACAACAAAAAACAAAAATGAGTTTACATATAAATATCTGGAATAATGTTAATAAATGCATGTTACTCTGAATATTGTCATGGTCACAATTATTCGGAATGTGCAATATCCAAGGGCATTTCGACAGGATAAAAAATAAATTAAAAGGAATAAATAACCCCAATGCAACTTATACAAATATGAAGATCATATTGGCAATCATGCACACTGCAAATGTGTAAAAACTTTTTTTTATTCAAGTGCTCCCTTTAAATAATTCCAAAGCACCATATCTGGCAAGGAAAAAGTAGCAGTAAATCTATTCTCATGGGTTGAGGAGTCCATCAGCCCTCCTTCTCGAAAACCTCATCCCCACTGTCTATCGGCGAGAAGTTTTCTGCACAGGAGTCGCTGAGGGAGAGCCTCCCCCCGCACCGCTCAGAGCCCTCACTGGACCCGCTGTCACACATGGACTTGCTAGAGAAAGAGTCGAGAGGGTCAGAGGATTTCTTCAGTCTGGCTAGTCTTGGACTCCTAATACCACTTCTGACAGACTGCTGCTGCTGCTGCTGTTGCTGTTGTTGCTGAGGTGGCTGTTGTGGCTGCTGCTCCTTTTGCTGCCTGCGTGTAAGATTCGCACGTATACATGCAGAAGGCTTGACTGCTCGACTGGAGAACCCTTTGGGTGGCAGTGCCTTATCACACGGGGTTTTGGACTTTCTAGAGGGTTCGCCAGCATCTTTGGAGGAAGGAGTATCTTCTTTGAGGGCTTTTGGAGACTCGGCTCTAGATGATTTCTTGGAAGACATGTGAGGTGTTTGGATACGTGGGATGCGTGTGGGAGAGCTCGTTTTCAAGTTGCCGTGTAGTCTGTCACCAGAATTTTGCACCTGACCAACCGACCTGCTGCTGGTGACTCGGCTGTCCTTGGAGGTAAGCTGAGGAGATGGCGTTCTGCTTGGTGGGTTCACCTGTTTCACACTACACTTTGGTGCTCCACTAGGGGTGCCGTCGCTCACTTTACTCTTGGCCTGGCTCCAAACCTTTGGTCTGTTTGCACTGGTACTGGAACTCGATTTACTGGGGATTACTCTGCTACAGGTTGTACTGGAAGCACTTCTAGCTGGTATAGCTGATGTAGTGGCAGGTTGCTTAATTCCTGAGTTGTGATTAAACTTGTTGAGCTGACGTATAGCACTCCTTACACTACAAAGACTTCTCGTATCCACACCATCCTGAATACTGCCACCGGGGCAACGTTCCTCGCGTTCATTTACACTCAAGTCACTCTTAGGATCTTCCCGTTCGCTTACACTCAAGTCACTTTTCGTACTTC
>NW_028234427.1:37124548-37132048 GCF_977035675.1 Penaeus japonicus | reverse complement strand
TCACTGTATAAGTGTTCTATTAATAGATAGTAACTAATACCTTGGATTTTTAAAAAAGGAACTTTATGCTACGCCATTCAAGAGGCTTATTATCACTCAAAACACTATTTATTGTGGAAAGTCACTTCTGAACAACATGGCAAAATTATGTACAACTATTTACAACCTGCAAAGTCATAATTCTTCATAAATCTCCCTTCACTCTGCTAACGATAATAAGATTTTATACGATATTATTTCTTCCTATTCATCATTAAATACTTCAATTCAAATCTTGTTTTGATAGAAAAAATATAGAAAAAATCCCTATCAATGTTTTAGATGGACAAATAAAACCTTTATGAAAGTAGATAAGAAAGTTGTCTTATACTCAGCAAAGTTAATTATCAATTTCATAAGGATGTTTGTCATAGCCTCATATCTTCTCAAATAAGAGGTCTGAATTCTGTGCTAATACTAGTTTGGCTGAACCTATAAGCTTGTGTAATTATTTCAGAACAAACCTTATACAAAATTTCCCTAATTCCAAAACATATACGTTACCTATAACCACTTAGGTATGAACATTCTTTCAGTATAGAAACCTAGTCTATACAGGGTGAGGAGCATTGAGCCTACTCAACAAGATAATAGAGCAGAATTACACAGGTTTCAAGCTAAATGCTTTGAATCAAAACTTTTCCTAACAGAAAGAGAAAAAAACATAATGCATCTGCACCACTTCCTTTAAATGTCCAAAAACAACAAAACCAAGGGGAAAAAACAACCCGTCAACAAAGCTCACCTTTGCGTTTACGTCTGCTGCGATGCATAGACCTGAGCTGTGCATACTGGTGCGCCATGCCCTCATCATCCTCCGTCTCTGAGCTGCAGCCCTCACTTGACTCCATCATCCCATCTAACAGATTAGCTCGAGCCTGAAAGCAGAAAACTCATCAGAGGGCTGGTGGCAGTGTTATTCATACTAGAGAAACAAAAACGGATATTAGAATCTATAAGATTTAGAGTTTAATGGAAATTGTATTGAGTTTTATCATTCAACATCTTTTGGGTTCTCCACTGATCAGCACCAACCTACCTGGGGATCTTGCAGATCGACATGTGGTTGGACTCTGACCCAGCCAGTACCAAGTCCCACAGACCCACCAGGACTCGTGGCTTCGTAGAGGCCGCCAGGTCTTGGTCTCTGTCTCTTCTCCTCTTCTTCCTCCTCCACTTTGGCCATTCGCTGCAACTCCACCAGCATGCCAGCTGGGTTTTCACTCAGGCTGGGAAGCTCGTGGTGTTCGCTCTGGGGCCTCTTGGGGCTGGAGATTCCCAGACCCAGGAAGCTCCGGGGCCGCTTGCCCTCATGACCACTGCTCTTGCTTGTGCCATTGGCATTGTTTAATGATGCCTGGCTGGTTATCACAGCTGGAGGCTTGGGCAGGGCTCGGCTTGTTATACGCTTGGGCACGGGAGGGGGGTCATTAAGGGACACCTTGTGCTCGGGTACAGGTAACACATTGCAACAGAAAGCCATGCTGGACGAGCGATGGGGCACCGGGGGGAAACAAGACGAGTCCACACAATTGTGATCAGGTACTGGAGGGTTGTGATGAGGTACTTCAGGACAAGGCGTACAATAAATCTGCTGCTCTGAAATGGAGTCTGTCTCAGAAGGGTGCGAGGCATTGCTGATGGGCACCTTGGGGATAGGATCAAGAGGGACTTCCTCTTTGCAAGCAGGCATGGCCTGGAAAGGGGCCAAACTAGATGACCGGGAAGGCACAGAGGGGTGTGGGTGAGATGTGGCCGGCAAGACTGGGAGGGAAGCAGGTGGCAATGCAGCTGATGCAGCTGGAAGGGATGAGGATGCGGCTGCAGGGTGACATTTGGCAGGAGTAGTAGGTAAGACGTTAGAGGTAGCAGCTCCAGGTTGACCTCCCTGAAGGTAACATGACCTGGGTTTGGCAGGAACGGCTGGACCAACTTTACTCTTCACCGAGTTACTTTGCTTCCATGATTTTGTGGGCAGAGTCCTCATGGAAAATTCCTCTGAGGCTTTTTTCTGGTCACCGGTACTTTCACGTAGCGCAGACTTTGGAAACGTTCCCCTGAAGAGAACGGAGGCTAAAGGAGATCCAGCACATTCAATGGCGTTGGCAATCTTCAGCATATCTCTGGAGTGACTACTGCCAACTTTCTCATCCTGAGCTTCTCTCTCCTTGCAATACTTCTGCTGCTCTGCAATAAAACCAAGGACAGATGCTAATGCCTCTTTGCGTGATCCACTAGATTCCAAGTCTTGCAGTCTCTCTATAGTGAGGAGTCCATCAGAAGTGGCCAGACTTTTAGACGAGGCTGCGAGACTTCGGTTGCTTTCAAACTTAACAAGGCGGTAAAAATCTCTAGTAAAAACAGTATCAATACACATTTCATCTGCGAGTTCTTCTTCATGTTCGCCCGCACTCGAGGTGTCGTGGCTGGCACCTTTAGAGGCTTCCTGCCCTCCTAACTCACTACTGCAAAAGGATACCCTTTTCAGTTCAGGCAAGTTACATATTTGTTCACAGAAATTTTCAAAATCAGAACTACACTTTGAAACCCCTTCGGAACAGCACGAAAGCTGCTCGCTGCTGGACCATACCGCAGGCTGGTCAGAGCACCCAGATCGTGGAGACATTACAATCTGATTCTCCTTCGCATGATCCAACTGCCAGCTTTTGGTCATTTCCTTTTTGCTCGACCAGTCTAAATCTAAATCCGTTTTAAAGTACGTAGCACCATTCCAGAGGAACTCATTATTGTCCTCCTCAAGTTCGGGCGTGGCTTCTTGGATGGACGGCAGAGATCCATGGTGGGCCCCACTCGTACCCACACTCTCACTCCCCTCGCCCTCCCCACATGCACCACTCAGATATTCTGATGACAAGTCTAGTGACCAGTCCTCTAGCTCAGCATGGCTGTAGGTAGGAGAGAGATACTTTCTGTGGTCGTCCTCTAGTGGCCACAGCTCTTCACTGCTGCCTGAGGTAGGTTGTTCTTCTCTTTTGCGGAGATTGGCTCTCTTGAGGCTTGCCTGTGCCGAGGACCTTTTCAAGCTCCTTGTGTTGCAAGCTTCTTCCAACACTTCTGCAGTGGAGGCAGTCCTCTCTGCGAGATCTTTTACAGACACGTGTCTGTCAAGACTAGCAACAATTTTATGACCTTGAGCATTTCTCCTTTCTTTGTAGAGCTGGGAATCTGAGTACCATCGCGCTGGCAACCTCGGTTCCGTGTTAGATGGTACATGATAACTATGTCTATACAAGCTCTCATTTTCTGGTTCTTGAATTGGTATAAAAAATACATCTGAATTGTTGTCTTCTTCATCATATATAACACGAAGACCATCACAGTACTCTGTATTTGTATTGGATACCTTTCTCTCCTTAACACTAATTTTGTCTGTCGAATCATTTTCACTCTTGTTACTAGACCCTTTTCTGGAGGACGTGTCAGCTACAACACTGGTAGACTCCGTGCTACCACTCTCACTGACAGGAACAAGAGTCAGAGGTTCTTCTTGCACAGTTGTCACAGAACTAATGGCTACACTTTCCTTAACCTCTGCCTGAACGTCACTGGACATGGTGGAGTACCCCTCGTCTTTGGTGGTTACTTCTGCACCTTCCTCTGCTGTGCCGCTGTCGTTACTATTGGTCCTTTCACTATTACTACTCTTAGAACTAACTTTGGCCAGGTTCTTATTTAATGCACCCTTACTTTTGTCCTCACAAGTGAATACTGCTAAATCAATTGGATACTGTTTATTGGTTGTCTCTGTTAACGACTTTAATAATTCCCCCTTCACTTGAAGTATGTTGCTAATTTCATCTTTACTTACATTATTAACAAGGAGATTTGCATTAATTTCACTTGAGGTATGATTTAAAATTTCCTTGTTTTCAAGAACTTTCACCTTCGAGTCCTTGAAGTCAAGGTTATCCATTGTTGACTGAGACACATGGCAGTTCTTCTGTTCTGGGGAACTGCTTGTGCTAGTGACTGCTGATTCCAGTGACAAAGGGGAAAACTTTTGCATGCTGCTTTCTCCTATGGGTGCCAAAGAGGTACCCATGTCCTCCAAGTTCCCAGACCCATCAGGGGAGTCCCCTCTGTTGGCCTGGTGCCCACCTGACTTCTGGTGGTAGTGGGCCTGGAGGGGAGAATCCGTGCTGCTGCTGCTACTGCTGCTGCTGTTTCTTCCTGTGCTGCTGAGCAAAGGGTCTTGATGCCAGATATTGTTGGTGTCCTGAGATCTTGCAGCAGCTGCATGACCCTGAGCGCTTCTGATGGCTCCCGTCTGAGAAGTCGTCGTTAAGCTCAGGGATGTTATGATATCGTACCAACACGTTGTTGTGGCAGTATTAGTAGAGGAATTGGCAGCTGAGGTACAGGATGTTCTTTCCTGAGGGGTGTAGCAGTCTTCTCCCATTTGTGCACTGCTCGAAGTGGTGTTGTGGTCCGAGAGGGACAGCCTGGGCTGGAGACTAGTTTCAGATAGTAACTGTAAGCTCGAATGGAAGCGATTCTGGGAGGAGGCGTTATCACTCAGGTGACTTCTGCTGCTCTCCTCCACATGCCAAGAGGCTACCCATCCCCCTGGAGGCCACTGCTCAGTCTGTTACGGAAGAGAAGAGAAATGTTATTCCAAAAACACTTTATCATCCAAAGTTAAACTATGCCATACCCTACTTCAATGCAGCTCAAGTTCATATATATCTCCCTTAACATCTTTCTGGTAAATATCTTTATCAAATTCACAAATTCATCAAATTCCTCTCAAAAAATAAATCAATCAAAACATACAATGCCAGCTTTGTGCATTTGATTATAACAATTGGTTTAAGATCTTGTGAGACCATCCACAACTGAGGGTAATTTACAATCAAATACAATTAAGATAGACTCCTAAAAATAATTACATAACAATAACTGGTCACTCTGCTTATCATTCATTACTGATGATGAAGACTAGATCACATAAATCTGGGTCATATGCAGTTGGATCTACCACCCTCTTAATTCAAAGAGGGTCTCTCTATAAAACTAGGCAACATGATTATACTGCATTAAATTCTCCTGATAAAATATGATTTACACACATCAGATAGTTCAGTATGATCATCAATACTTTATGGAAAAAGGATGGGATGGGAGATGGTCTCTTTATGTATATATAAAAATGTCAAATAAGAAGGGAAAATTAAATGCTACAAGACACTGTTTAACCATAAATTTTGTCAAGTGATAGAAGAGAAAACACACAGAGAGGGAGAATATCACTCTGAGTATTCAAAGCCATTTCCGAGTCAATTTTGGTCAATGTTTCCAAATTCCACGTAACAAAGACAGGAACAGGGACAGCTGGAAGGAAGGACCCCAAAATAGGACAGCTTCAGAGAGGGAGAAAGAAGCAGGCTTTAAGCATATCAAACCAATAAAATGATAAGAGAGCATATTCAGAGAAAATAAAATAAATTAAAAAAAAACATTTTTTGTGCAAAGAGAAAACAAAATGTCCAGAATCTGTTCTTTTGAATAGTCACATCAATCGAAGAAAACAAAGTCAGCCAGGAGTAGGAGTGCTTGTAGCTAAAAGGAAATCTGATTTTCATGAAAGGATTTTCAACTTCAGAAGTTCTAACCCATGCAGAGTGTGAGTACAAGTGTAGAAAATAAATAAGTCATTTGGGAGTATGCATGTTTTTATGTTTTTGTTTTTCAACTGTGTTCATCCTCATACGAAGTTGTAAATAACAAAAAGTCATAGACTAAACACAGACAGACAGACAAACACAAAGACAAAAAAGACAAGACAAACAACTGCTACCTGACCAACCACCTTACCATCAGTCAGATAAATTAATCCATTCCATTAATTACATCATTATCTATCTCATCTGCTTCTCCTTCTGTCTCTCAATCTATTATGTCAAACCTTGTCTGAAACTGCATCTACTTACCCTTCATTTTGGTCAGGATGATATAAGGGGGGGGGGGGAGGAGGAGGAGGAGGAGGAGGAGGAGGAGGGGAGGAGGAGGAGGAGGAGGAGGAGGAGGAGGAGGAGGAGGAGGAGGAGAGGAGGAGGAGGAGGAAGGAGGGGAGGAGGAGGAGGAGGAGGAGGAGGAGAGGAGGAGGAGGAGGAGGAGGAGGAGGAGGAGGAGGAGGAGGAGGAGGAGGAGGAGGAGGAGGAGGAGGAGGAGGAGGAGGAGAGGAGAAGGAGGAGGAGGGAGGAGGAGGAGGAGGAGGAGGAGGGAGGAAGAAGGAGGAGATGGAGGAGATGGAGGAGTTGGAGGAGGAGGAGGAGGAGGAGGAGGAGGTGGAGGAGATGGAGGAGTTGGAGGAGGAGGAGGAGGAGGAGGAGGAGGAGGAGGAGGAGGAGGAGGAGGAGGAGGTGGAGGAGGAAGGAGGAGGAGATGGAGGAGTTGGAGGAGGAGGAGGAGGAGGAGGAGGAGGAGGAGGAGGAGGAGGAGGAGGAGGAGAAGATGGAGTAGTTGGAGGAGGAGGAGGAGGAGGAGGAGGAGGAGGAGGAGGAGATGGAGTAGTTGGAGGAGGAGGAGGAGGAGGAGGAGGAGGAGGAGGAAGGAGGGAAGGAGGGAGGGAAGGAGGGAGGGAAGGAGGGAGGGAAGGAGGGAGGGAGGGAGGGAGGATGGGAGGGAGGAAGGAAGGAAGGAAAAAGCCAAACCAACTTTAATCCAACCCCCTATTTCACCTAATATCCTACCTCTAATTCCTACCATTAAATTAGAAATCAACATATAAGAACAAAATACCAAAATCAAAGGTAACATTTCATAATCAAAGTACCAAAGGTGTACAATTTCAAGCCTCTATATGATAACTGAGACAAGCCCATAAGATCATACAAATTTCTTTCATCCAAGAGAAGTAGTGTAACTTAAGGGAACTCAGGAAAACAAAGTGCCAATGAGATACAAGGGATAATATTTGTAATATAAAACATCCTTCGCAAGTGGATAAAAAAAAGAAAGGAAAAGAAAATAGAATAACTATAATAATAGCACCTCGAAAGACCAGTCAATATCATCAACAACAAATTTGATGACCACATCAACCAGGAACAACCTAACTTAAACCTAAAACAACCTCTTCCATCCATGCTTAGACCCATTAGTGGGAAAGTGTGCTCATGCTCTCGCCACAAAGGAAAAACAGCATTGCATAAAACAACTCGGCAACTGTTGCAACAAGCCTACCGACCCTAGCAACTTTCTTGGCACGTTTCTTCCCTCGCTTTGTGCCTGTGAGCCGCCTCCTTGCCTGGGGTTCAAAAGTATGTTAATATAGTCTAATTTCAACCAGATGACCTCAAGACTACTATCAATAATTATGATCATAATTCATAACAAAATCATCAACATATACAAAAAGTAAAATGAAAATGAGGTTTTGGCCATGTTTAATGAATTAGAGTTTAATCAATATATGTATGTTCTGTCTTTTGTAATGTA
>NW_028234427.1:37107048-37112048 GCF_977035675.1 Penaeus japonicus | reverse complement strand
GAGGAGAGAGAGAGGAGAGAGAGAGAGAGAGAGAGAGAGAGTTTAGATATGAGAGAGAGGAGAGAGAGAGAGAGGAGAGAGAGCAGGTGTTTAGAGAGAAGTGATAGAGAGAGGTGTTTAGGAGAGAGAGAGAGAGAGGTGTATTTAGAGGAGAGAGAGAGAGAGAGAGGTGTTTACGAGAAGAGAGATGAGAGGTGTTAGAGAGGAGAGAGTTTCGAGGAGAGAGGTGTTTAGGACGCACAAGAGAGAGAGAGAGGTGTTTATGAGAGAAGAGAGAGAGAGGAGAGCGAGAGAGCACAGAGAGAGAGAGAGGGAGAGAGGATGCAGAGGAGGAGACGAGAGAGAGAGAGAGTTTAGAGGAGAGAGAGAGAGAGAGAGAGAGAGAGAGAGAGAGAGAGAAAGAGGAGAGAGAGTAGAGGTGTTATGAGAGAGAGGAGAGAGGAGAGAGAGAGAGAGATAGGTTTAGAGAGAGAGAGAGAGAGAGGAGAGAGGAGAGAGAGGAGAGAGAGAGTTTGTATTGTTTAGAGAGAGAGGAGAGAGAGAGAGGTGATTTTAGAGAGAGGAGCGAGAGAGTTGTTTAGCGAGAGAGAGAGGAGACGAGTTTAGAGAGAAGAGAGAGAGGAGTTATAGAGGAGCGAGAGAGAGGTGTTTTTTTGAGTGTGGTGTTGGTGTTTAGAGGAGAGAGAGAGAGAGAGACCAGGGTGTTTAGCGAGAGAGAGAGAGAAAGATGAGTTTAGGAAGAGAGAGAGAGAGAGCCGAGGTTGTATGAGTGATAGAGAGAGAGGAGGGGGGGGGGGGGGAGAAAGAGAGAGAGATAGAGAGAGGGGAGAGAGAGAGAGAGAGAGAGGTGTTGGAGAGGAGAAGTCTATGAGAGAGAGAGTTGTATCGAGGCAGAGAAGAGGAGAGAGAGAGAGAGAGAGAGAGAGAGAGAGAGAGAAGAAATGAGAGGAGGAGGCACTGAGAGAGAAGAGAGAGAGAGAGAGCAGAGAGAGAGAGAGAGAGAGATGAGGTGAGGAGATGAGAGAGAGATAAGACCGGGAGAGAGAGGAGAGAAGCGAGAGAGGGGGGGGGGGGGATGTATAGCGATAGAGATAGAGATAGAGACGAGAGAGAGAGAGAGTGGGTTGACGAGAGAGAGAAGAGAGAGAGAGGAGTGGAGTGAGAGAGAAGATAGAGAGAGGAGAGAGAGAAGAGAGAGACGCGATGAAATTGAGAGAGAGAGAGAGAGAGATGAGAGAGAGAGAAAGAGAGAGAGATGAGAGAGAGAGAGAGAGAGAGAGAGAGAGAGAGAGAGAGAGAGAGAGAGAGAGAGAGAGAGAGAGAGAGAGAGAGAGGTTTAGAGAGAGAGAGGTTTAGAGAGAGAGAGGTGTTTAGAGAGAGAGAGAGACGCACAGAGAGAAAGAGAGGCACAGAGAGAGAGAGAGAGAGAGAGAGAGAGAGAGAGAGAGAGAGAGAGAGAGAGAGAGAGAGAGAGAGAGAGAGAGAGAGAGAGGGGGGGAGAGAGAGAGAGAGGTGTTTAGCGCAGAGAGAGAGAGAGAGAGAGAGATGAGAGAGAGGAGAGAGAGAGAGAGAGGAGAGAGAGAGAGAGAGAGAGTAGAGAGAGAGAGAGAGAGAGGGAGAGAGTTTATTGGTAATTATATCAGTACCAGTAAATCGACAGCATTGATACACAATATAATTTTCAGATAATGAAATGAAACCGAGACTGCATATCATCACAAAAATCAAAGTAGCACTGCGTTCTCCGATCAACAAGTTTAGATGTGAATAATCTGTGACAAATTTTGTGGTTTGGTGCGTGAAGTGTTGAAATGGGAGACGTGACATTATCAAGAATAAGAGAGAGGAGTTGTAAATCCTTATGCTGGCATTGCTATATAATAATATGAACATATTTCAATGAAAACTGCTAGTCAATTAATATTTTGATATCCCTTAATAAGTGTCACACAGACAGCTCCTTGTTGAATTCTTCACAAAAGATACTGACATACAGCTCAAAATTTACATCAACCACCATGAAATGAAACCAGAGATAATCATAATAATAATAACAACATATGCTTTTCTATCTATGAGACCATTTAATCATGACATATGGTAAAGTGAGAGGAACCAAATAACCTTCTCCTCGCCACAACATAAACACCAACCCAGCGTGCAATAAAAGACCCATTAAACACACAGTCCGAAAACATTAAAAAAAAAAAAACACCAACAGCGATCACAAAAACCCGAAAATATTCACATCAACTTAATCAAAACCCATCACCATTAATTATCCCCTCCCTAAAACAAAACGCAACCACATCATACTCGCCTTCACATCCATAACGAATCCTTCTATCGTGAGCAAATTCCCGTCTCATCGCAGACAAGCCACAAAAATAAAAAAAAGGAAATTCGGAGAGAGAGAGAGAGAGACACACAGACACAACACGAGCAGCACCTCGACGTCCCCCTTCCACCAGGATGTTTAAAAACGCCAGCCTCTCTAATTCTCCTTCCTCCTCCTCTCTTCTCTTTTCTTCCCCTCCCCCCTTTTTTCTCTCTCCTTAATCCCCCTCACACCTTCTGTCAGTGTGAGGTGTGAGGAAGCACCGGCTATCCCTCATTGAACATGGTTATCGCACGAGAGAGGAGCGGCAACGTGTGAACTCCCCGACAACAACAACAACACTAACTCAATGACAACAACAAAGCACCCACACCTCCACCCACTCATTGCCAAGCGCCTCCGGCCACCTAACTTCGGACCTTTATTTCAACCCTTTCTCCAACTTGGGAGGCACGGGAGGCTCGTCCATATTAAAGAGGGAAGTTAAAAGGTGGCAAGGCGATGGATATGAGTGAAGGAGAGCAGGCTATTTCGGCGTTATGAGGGAGCTCGCGGTGGTCACGACCCGCAACGCCATCTGTCGGGTCGCCATTCAAACTACTTCTGTAAACAACTTCCTTTTACAATTCCTCTCGCACTACTACGAACCCTCTTTAAAAATGAATGGGTACTCGCTCAACTCCCAACTTCGATGCGATAGAAGGCAACGCCCACACACACACCCTGGTTCGCCCTTTTTGGGACCGAATTTCTGCCAAAAGCGAAGAGGAAATGGAGAAAGAGAGAGAGAGAGAGAATAAGGTTCATGATGTTGGCAACAGACGAACCGCCTCGGGCCGGGATGAGTCATGCAGGAGCAGCAGGCGAGGAGGAGGAGGAGGAGGAGTATGTGGAGGAGGAGGTGGTGGAGGTGAAGTGAAGGTAAAGGTACAGACAGAGGTGGAGGTGGAGGAGGAGGTAGAGGTAGAAGTGGAGGTAATGGTGGAGATGGAGGAGTGAATGTGGGTATAGAAGTAGAGGGTAGAAGTGGAAGTGTTGGTGGAGGAGGAAGTGGAAGAGGTGAAGAAAAAATAAAGAAAATTAAATGAAGCAAACAACGACCCACCCCGGGGAGTAGGAGAGGAAAGAGAAAGAAGAGGAAGTGGAGCCCTGGGGAAGAAGAGGAGGGGGGGGGGCAGTGGGAGCCACATTTTTAGAGTGGCACACTGAACTTGCCGACCGACACCTCCACCCATCAGTGGTCCTGCCAACAGCTCAATCCACATGTGCTAAAAGGCTCAACTCAAGTGCGGCTTGTCACTGAACGCGGCCAGGATCTCTCTCTTGTTTAGGAACGCGTGGCTTCTTTTTTTTCTTTCTTTTTTTTCTTCTTTTTTTGTACCTGCAGTTGATTCATAGATAGTCAATATAAGGTCCATTTTGCACTCCCCGCGCGAATGGCATTCAACACGCGTACATATTTGGTTCTGACGAGAGCATACCGTTAGTGAGGAATTAACAGAGCAAGAGTAATTAATCAGCGATCAATATTAATGGCATCTAACCAACATCATGTCGAGTTGTTTTGGGAGTTACCTTTCTGATGACGTAATACTGGAACGTTGTGCTTGTATGAGATTCAAATCGAACTCGAATTGATGTGAATTCCTATTTAAAAAAAACGAACGAAGCCCAAGCACAAACTTAGCATATATTTTACAGTGTTATACTCTATAGTGTACACCCAATTCTTAATTCCATTTTGTTATTTATGATGATACATTAAAATAAAAAAAACATAAAAAATGGACTCGTCATGTGTTCCTTCTGGATGATCTGCACTAGTTACCGATCTCAATAGACTGAGTCATGTGGGTTATCTGGTGCTATATCTAGTGTGACAAGGTTGGCTGCGCAGGGAGTATGTAGAATGTTCCCACTCCACTGCCTTGGCCCATCACACCTGTGGTTTTAGCCCACTTGCAAAAAAAAAAAAAAAAAAAAAAAATCATACAAAAATTCGTCCTATCATTACCGTAGTTGGACTATCACCCTCACGCCTCTTCCACCCCCACCATCCCCACCCCACCACCCCCACTTAACCCTATCCCTTAACCCTACCCCCTTCCCTCCCCCCTTTTCCTTACCCCTTTCCCTTACCCCTACCCCCTTTCCTCCCCCCGTTTCCCTTACCCCTCCCCCTTTTCCCTTCCCTTTCCCGCCCCCCTTTCCCTTACCCCTTCCCCCTTCCCTCCCCCCCTTTCCCTTACCCCTATCCCCTTCCCTCCCCGCCTTTCCCTTACCCCTCCCCCCTTTCCCTTACCCCCTTCTCTCCCCCCTTTCCTCCCCCTCTTTCCCTTCCCCTTCCCCCACCCCTCTCTAGTACGATCGCCTCTTAGACCAATTTCAGTTTCCCACCCGCTGGGAACGCGGCTGTCGGCAAAGTGAGGGTTCGCCAGTCATGGAGAGAAGGAAAAACGGAGAGAGAGAGAGAGAGAGAGAGAGAGAGAGAGAGAGAGAGAGAGAGAGAGAGAGAGAGAGAGAGAGAGAGAGAGAGAGGGAGAGAGAGAGAGAAAGAGAGAGAGAGGGACAGAGAGAGAGAGAGAGAGAGAGAGAGAAATTTTAAAAAATGCAAGAAAAGCCTAAAAAAAAAAAAATCCAAGAAAAAAAAAACTATCCAAAG
>NW_028234427.1:37099548-37102048 GCF_977035675.1 Penaeus japonicus | reverse complement strand
TTCATAAACATATCGCTTTTATCTAAAAAAAAATACAGTAATAACGCTAAAATTCGAACCAACCACAACGAGTTAATTAAATATATATATTCATAAATTCCTCAAAGAAATTCCTCTGGAACGAACAGGGAGACATCAAATTATCATGAAACCATTACATATATGTCATCTCCTCAGAAACTTTAAATGTTAATTAAAAGTAGTAGAAGTTTGTTAAAAATGTTGAGAGAGAGAGAGAGAGAGAGAGAGAGAGAGAGAGAGAGAGAGAGAGAGAGAGAGAGAGAGAGAGAGAGAGAGAGAGAGAGAGAGAGAGAAAGAAGAAGAGAGAGAGAGAGAGAGAGGAGAGAGAGAGAGAGAGAGAGAGAGAGAGAGAGAGAGAGAGAGAGAGAGAGAGAGAGAGAGAGAGAAAGAGAAAGAAAGACAGAGAGAGAGAAAGAAAGACAGAGAGAAAGAGAAAGAAAGACAGAGAGAGAGAGAGAGAGAGAGAGAGAGAGAGAGAGAGAGAGAGAGAGAGAGAGAGAGAGAGAGAGAGAGAGAGAGAGAGAGAGAGAGAGAGAGAGAGAGAGAGAGAGAGAGAGAAGAGAGAGAGAGAGAGAGAGAGAGAGAGAAGAGAGAAGAGAGAGAGAGAAGAAAGAGAAAGAAAGAGAGAGAGAGAGAAAGAAAGAAGAGAAAAGAAAAGAAAGACAGAGAGAGAGAAAGAGAGTGAGAGAGAGAGAAAGAAGAGAGAGAGAGAGGAAGAGAGAGAAAGACGAAGAGAAAGACAGAGAGAGAGAGAAGAGAGAGAGAGAAAGAGGGAGAGAGAGAGAAAGAGAGAGAAGAAAAGAGAGAGAGAGAGGAGAAGAAGAGAGAGGAAGAGAGAGAGAGAAAGAAAGACAGAGAGAGAGAGAAAGACAGAGAGAGAGAGAGAAAGAAGAGAGAGAAAAGAGAGAGAGAGAGAGAGAGACACAGAGAGAGAGAGAGAGAGAGAGAGAGAGAGAGAGAGAGAGAGAGAGAAAGACAGAGAGAGAGAGAGAGAAAGAAAGACAGAGAGAGAGAGAAAGAGAAAAAGACAGAGAGAGAGAGAGAAAGACAGAGAGAGAGAGAGAGAAAGAAAGACAGAGAGAGAAAGAAAGAAAGACAGAGAGAGAGAAAGAAAGACAGAGAGAGGGAAACACAGAGAGAGAATCCCCTGGAAATGCATAGCTCATGAGGTATTTCAAAAGGCATTTCTGGCTCCTAAATGGACTTTAATGGCAGATTACGCTGCATAAAACATGAAAACACAGAAGTCTTCCGCGCGCATTTTATCATGAGCGTTGCCATTATCTCAAAAGGGTATGAGACCTAGGTTATTCAGTCAGAGGTCCTGCTGGAAACATTCTTTTGAACTTATTTTCCAGTCAGAGGTCCTGATAAATATTTATAAAAATCTATTCAGAACTCGCTAGAGACATATATAGAATATATCGTCCGTTTAGAAGTCCCATCAAAGGATAAATAATGATAGCAAAATGAATGAATAAATAAATAAATAAATAAACCCCAAAAAGAATTCCCTATAACATTTTTTAAAAATCTTCCACTCAGATGTCTTTATAAATATATTCGAAAATTAGAAATCAGAAATACATATACAAAAAAAAATCCATTCAGAACTGAAATTTGCGGGAAATTCACGAAACGAAAGAAAAAAAATAGGAAGAAACTAATAAATTCCCAAAATCATACGAGAAAAAAAATCCTCGTTTCTTTCTAAAAGGAAAATGAGGCTTCTCATCATTCTTAGAGGTAAAAATAAAAAATAAAAAAAATAAAAGAAAGAAAGTAAATGGGGTTTCTTATATTTCTGTGGCTTAAGAAGACTAAAATATCAAAATAAAACGAAAGAAAACGAGGCTCCGAAGTTTTAAATTCCGTAATATTAATGATACAAAAAAAAAAAAATAAAGCTAGAAAAAAGTAAAAGTACAACAGAAAACGAGACTTCTTATCTCTTTCTCGGAGATAAAAGAATAAAAAAAAAAAATAAATAAATAAAAAAAAGGAAACACCTTAGCTCTTTCTAAGAAATAAAATCACACACACAAAAAACAAAAAATCAAAAAGGGAATAAATGAGGCTTTTTCTAAGAAGTAAAATCACACAAAAAAAACAAAATCAAAAAGAGAATAAATGAGACTTTTTATATCTCTATGCAATACTGATCGACCCTTCGCAACGCGGGGAGAAGCAGGTAGGAGGACTTCCAACATCCGGGACTGTGGATCCGAAGTGTATTTTCAAGTGACATGCGAGAAGCGAGGAGGAGGGAAGGAGGGGGAGGATGAGAGGGGGGAAGGAGAGGGGGGAGGGAGGGAAGGAGGGGAAGGGGGAGGGGAAGGAGGGGGAGAGGGGAAGGGGGAAGGGGAGGAGGGGGAGGAAGGAGGGGGAGAGGGGAAGGAGGAAGGAGGGGGATGGAGGGAAGGAGGGGGAGGGGGGAGGGGGGGGGAGGGGGGGAGGGGAGGGGAGGGAAGGGAGAGGG
>NW_028234427.1:37092048-37094548 GCF_977035675.1 Penaeus japonicus | reverse complement strand
ACAACTACTACTATTATTACTGTATGTATTACTAATACTATTACTACTACTAATACTACTACTATTACTGCTACCACTAATAGTACAACTGCTACCACTATTACTACAACTAATGTTACTACTACCACTATTATTACAACTACTACTATTACTAATACTACTTCTTTTACTACCACTACTACTATTACTACTTCTACTATTATTATTACTCCTACTACTATAATTACCACTACTATTACTACTATTACTACCAGTGCAATTACTAATTACCACTACTACTACCATTACCACTATTACTACTTCTACTATTATTACTACTACCACTATTACTACCACTACTATTACTGCTACTACTATTACCACTATTACTACTTCTACTACTATTACTACTACTATAAGTACTACTACTACTATTACTACCACTACTACTATAACTACTACTACTATTATTACTACCAGTACAACTACTAATACTACTACAATTACTACCTCTACAAGAACCAGTAATAATACAGAGGGGAAGAAGAAGCGTAATAGGAGGAGGTGGAAAGGGAGGGAGAAAATTAATTTCCCTTTGTGTTGCAGAAGTTGCAAGCAAGCAGGGACCCAACCTGGTTGCAAGCAGGTCTTAAACTCTTCCGTTGCTGCTGTTGTAAATAGAGACCCAACTCCCGCTAGCGTCTGCTGCAAAAGTTGCAAGCATGAATTCCCGTTGCAGAGGTTGCGAACGAGGACTCAACTTCCATCCACTTACAGAAGGTTGCAAACAGGGGTTCAATATCCCGTGTCCCTAAGATAGGTTGCAAGCAGAGGTTCAATATCCCATCCCTTAAAGAGTTTGCAAGCAGAGGTTCAATATCCCATGCCCTTAAAGAGTTTGCAAGCAGAGGTTCAATAGCCCATCCCCTTAAAGAGTTTGCAAGCAGAGGTTCAATAGCCCATCCCCTTAAAGAGTTTGCAAGCAGAGGTTCAATATCCCATCCCCTTAAAGAGTTTGCAAGCAGAGGTTCAATATCCCATCCCCTTAAAGAGGTTGCAAGCAGAGGTTCAATATCCCATCCCCTTACAGAGGTTGCAAGCAGAGGTTCAATATCCCATCCCCTTAAAGAGTTTGCAAGCAGAGGTTCAATATCCCATGCCCCTTAAAGAGTTTGCAAGCAGAGGTTCAATATCCCATCCCCTTACAGAGGTTGCAAGCAGAGGTTCAATATCCCATCCCCTTAAAGAGTTTGCAAGCAGAGGTTCAATATCCCATCCCCTTAAAGAGTTTGCAAGCAGAGGTTCAATATCCCATCCCCTTAAAGAGTTTGCAAGCAGAGGTTCAATATCCCATCCCCTTAAAGAGTTTGCAAGCAGAGGTTCAATATCCCATCCCCTTACAGAGGTTGCAAGCATAGGTTCAATATCCCATCCCCTTACAGAGGTTGCAAGCAGAGGTTCAATATCCCATCCCCTTAAAGAGTTTGCAAGCAGAGGTTCAATATCCCATGCCCCTTAAAGAGTTTGCAAGCAGAGGTTCAATATCCCATCCCCTTACAGAGGTTGCAAGCAGAGGTTCAATATCCCATGCCCGTTAAAGAGTTTGTAAAAAGAGGTTCAATATCCCATGCCCCTTAAAGAGTTTGCAAGCAGAGGTTCAATATCCCATGCCCCTAAGATAGGTTGCAAGCAGAGGTTCAATATCCCATCCCTTAAAGAGTTTGCAAGCAGAGGTTCAATATCCCATCCCCTTACAGAGGTTGCAAGCAGAGGTTCAATATCCCATCCCCTTACAGAGGTTGCAAGCAGAGGTTCAATATCCCATCCCCTTAAAGAGTTTGCAAGCAGAGGTTCAATATCCCATCCCCTTAAAGAGTTTGCAAGCAGAGGTTCAATATCCCATCCCCTTACATAGGTTGCAAACAGGGGTTCAATATCCCATCCCCTTAAAGAGTTTGCAAGCAGAGGTTCAATATCCCATCCCCTTAAAGAGTTTGCAAGCAGAGGTTCAATATCCCATCCCCTTAAAGAGTTTGCAAGCAGAGGTTCAATATCCCATCCCCTTAAAGAGTTTGCAAGCAGAGGTTCAATATCCCATCCCCTTAAAGAGTTTGCAAGCAGAGGTTCAATATCCCATCCCCTTAAAGAGGTTGCAAGCAGAGGTTCAATATCCCATGCCCCTAAAGAGTTTGCAAGCAGAGGTTCAATATCCCATGCCCTTAAAGAGTTTGCAAGCAGAGGTTCAATATCCCATCCCCTTAAAGAGTTTGCAAGCAGAGGTTCAATATCCCATCCCCTTAAAGAGTTTGCAAGCAGAGGTTCAATACCCCATCCCCTTAAAGAGTTTGCAAGCAGAGGTTCAATATCCCATCCCCTTACAGAGGTTGCAAGCAGAGGTTCAATATCCCATCCCCTTACAGAGGTTGCAAGCAGAGGTTCAATATCCCATCCCCTTAAAGAGTTTGCAAGCAGAGGTTCAATATCCCATGCCCTTAAAGAGTTTGCAAGCAGAGGTTCAATA
>NW_028234427.1:37079548-37087048 GCF_977035675.1 Penaeus japonicus | reverse complement strand
CTGTCTCTCTCTCTCTCACTATCGTTCACTCATTTGCTCTATTGTTTATAGTCCCCCTCTCCTCTCTAATATCACTCGCCCCTCCCCATCTCTCTCTTTCTCCCATTCACTCTCCTTCTCCTGTGTCTTCCCTTTCCCTTCCTCTTCCCACTTTACCCTCCCAGTCTTCTCCATTTTTTTATTCCTCCCCCTCTTCCCCTACCTCTCTCCCTCACCCTAATCTTCTCTCTTCTTTTCCTTTTCCCTCTCCCCGTCCCTCTCCTTCTCCCTTTTCCCTCTCCCTCTCCCTCTCTCTCCCTTTTCTTTCCCTCTCACTCTCCTCCCCCTTCTCCTACCCCCCTATCCCCTTCTCCTTTTCCTCCTTGCCCTTATTCATTACCCCCTTCGCGCGTTTTTTCTTTTTTTTTTTTTTTTCCCTCTCCCTTCTCAACTTCCCCCTCCCTTTCCCTTTCCCTCCACCCTCCACCTTCCCCCCTCCCTTTCCCTTCCCCACCTACCCAACTCCCCACTAACTTACTCCCTGTGTGTCACATTTCCCTTCCACACTTCCATCCCGCTTCCCCTCCCCCTCCCCCTCCCCCCTCCCATGCACTCGAACTCCGATCTTCCGAGAAACGCGCCTTGATTGACAGCTCCGTCGAAGATCGCCATTGTGCAGCGCGAGTCGGAGGCGTTTTCACCCGAGAAATTCCGCTCGACATCCGGGACTTCTTCGTCTGGCCGTGGAGGCGGAAAGGGGGTAGGGGTGTCTGACTGTCTGTCTGTCTGTCTTCCTGTCTGTCTGTCTGTCTGTCTGTCTGTCTGTCTGTCTGTCTGTCTGCCTGCCTGCCTGCCTGCCTGCCTGCCTACCTGCCTGCCTGCCTGTCAGTCAGTAAGACAGTCAGTAAGTCCGTCGGTTAGCCAGTCAATCAGTAAGTCGGTTCATTCCTATCCATAAACCCCACCACACTTTATCCTCTCTATCAACACAATAGTCAAACAATCATCCATAACACTTATCTTCACAGTTTCTCTTCCCCCACACCCCATTATCCAGCTGTTTTTCCCCCCATTTAATTTTTCTCGTGATTCCATTTTCCCGATTCTGTCCCCATCCTCATGTCTTTCTTTCTACCTTCTTCATTATTCTACGTTTCCCGCATTCTTCCCCCATTTATTCTACCATTTTCCCCCAATTTTTCTCCCATCATTCCGTCATTTCCCCCCAAAATCTCTCTCGTTTCTCTATCAAACCTTCTCTCTACCCAACTTCCCTCCCATTTCCTATTACTCTACCGTCGTTCCTCTCATTCTCCCTCGTTATCCTTCCTCTCCCCCATTACCCTTCCCCTCCCTCCTCATTTCTCTCGTTATCCTTCCTCTCCCCCATTACCCTTCCCCTCCCTCCTCATTTCTCTCGTTATCCTTCCTCTCCCCCATTACCCTTCCCCTCCCTCCTCATTTCTCTCGTTATCCTTCCTCTCCCCCATTACCCTTCCCTTTTCCTCACCTCCTCATTATTCTCTCGTTATCCTTCCTTCCCTCTCCCATTAATTACCCCTTCCCTCCCCTCCTCATCATTCTCTCGTTATACTTCCTCTCCCCACATTATACCCTTCCCCTCCCTCTCAATTTCTCACGTTATCTTCCTCTCCCCATTACCCTTCCCTCCCTCCTCATTTCTCTCGTTATCCTTCCTCTCTCCCTTTACCTTCCCCGCCCACTATTTCACTCGTTATTTTCATCCCCATTCCTTCCCCTCCTCATCTATTTCTCTCGTTTATCCTTCCTCTCCCCATTACCCTTCCCTCCCTACTCATTTCTCTCGTTATCCTTCCCTCTCTCCCCATTACCCTTCCCTCCCTCCTCATTTCTCTCGTTAAGCCTTCCTCTCCCCCCATTAAAACCCTTACCCCTCCCTCCTCATTTCTCTCGTTAATCCCTTTTCCTCTCCCCCATTTACCCTTCCCCTCCCTCATCAATTTCTTCGTTATCCTTTCCTCTCCCCCCATTACCCTTCCCCTCCTCCTCATTTCTCTCGTTATCCTTCCTCTCCCCCTCTCTCCACCGCCCCATCATTACCCTTTCCCCTCCCTCCTCATTTCTCTCGTTATCCTTCCTCTCCCCCATTACCCTTCCCCTCCCTCCTCATTTCTCTCGGTTATCCTTCTCTCCCCATTCTACCTTCCCCTCCCTCCTCATTTCTCTCGTTACCTTCTATCTCCCATTACCTTCCCCTCCCTTCCCCTTCATTTCTCATTCTCCTCGTTATCTTCCTCTTCCTCTCCCCCATTACCCCCTTCGCTCCCAACCCTCCTCTCATTTCTCTCGTGCGTATCCCCTTCCTCTCCCCCCCCCCATTACCCTTCCCCTCCCTCCTCATTTTCTCTCGTTATCCTTCTCTCTCCCCATTACCTTCCCCTCTCTCCTCATTTCTCTCGTTATCCTTTTTATCCTTCCTCTCAACCCCATTACCCTTCCCCTCCCTCATCATTTTTCTCGTTATCCCCTTCCTCTCCCCATTAAAACACTTCACCCATCCCTCCTCATTTCTCTCGTTATCCTTCCTCTCCCCCATTACCCTTCCCCTCCCTCCTCATTTCTCTCGTTATCCTTCCTCTCCCCCATTACCCTTCCCCTCCCTCCTCATTTCTCTCGTTATCCTTCCTCTCCCCCATTACCCTTCCCCTCCCTCATCATTTCTCTCGTTATCCTTCCTCTCCCCCATTACCCTTCCCCTCCCTCCTCATTTCTCTCTCATTCCCCCCCCTCCCCTAACCCCCCTCCCCCTCGAACCCCCCTAACCCCACTCATCCTATCGCAAAACCTCCCAAAAGTCCCTAAAAAGCGATCCGTCTCCTCTTTATAAATCAACTTGCTTGCCTCGGGGACTCTTTTCTCGAGTTGATTCGTCTTCATCCTCGTGCGCTTCCCGATGCTCTTCTGTCTTCATGAGCGGGAAGGTAAGGAGTGGGGAGAGGGTGGGTAGGAGGAGAGGGGAGAGGGAGGGTAGGAGGAGAGGGAGGGAAGGGAGGGTGGGTTAGGAGGGTAGGAGGAGAGGGGAGAGGGTGGGTAGGAGGAGAGGGGAGAGGGAAGGGGAGAGGGGAGAGGGTGGGTTAGGAGGGTAGGAGGAGAGGGGAGAGGGAAGGGGAGAGGGGAGAGGGTGGGTTAGGAGGGTAGGAGGAGAGGGGAGAGGGAAGGGGAGAGGGGAGAGGGTGGGTTAGGAGGGTAGGAGGAGAGGGGAGAGGGTGGGAGGGTAGGAGAAGAGGGAGGGAAGGGAGGGTAGGAGATGAGGGAGAGGATGGGTGGGTGGGAGGGAGGGGGGTAAGAGGTGAGGGAGGGTGGGAGGGAGGGTGGGTAGGAGGTGGGTTGGGAGGGAGGGAGGGAGGATACGACAGGGAAGGAAGGAGGGTGGGAAGAAGTAGAGGGAGGGAGAGTAGGATGGATGGATGGATGGATGGTAGGAGTGAGGAGAGAGAGGGAGGGATGTAGGGAGAGTGGGGAAGGGTACAAAGTTAGAAGCAAGAAAGACATACAGAGCATAAAAACAACAAAATAAAGAAACAAACATCTAAACATACAAACAAAAATACAAACACAGCAACATCCAGAACAGAATAAATAAATCGAGACGTTTCGAATCCGCCCAAAAAAAAACCGCTTTCGGACGAAGCCAAAAACGAACCAGATTCGAAACGTCTCGATCTATCATTCTGTTCTTGTTGTGGCTCTATTTCATTTTATAGAAACACGTAACAAAGCTATATAAAGAAACCCAGAAACAAAGGAGAGAGAGAAAAAAAGAGAGAATAGCAGGAAGGGTTTCCACCAGGAGAGTCAAAGGGTATAAAACCTCTTTTATCCAAATATTGGATAAAAGACGAAGAAAATATAATAATATAGATAAAGTACGGACCTAAATCATGATTAACTTAAATGTAATATACACGATTAGAAGTGAAACAGAATTAAACACCCTTTTTTAAAACAAGATACCAAAATGCACGATGCAACTTAACCTTGCCCGCAAAACCATGGCCGTTACAAAGTGCAGATACCCGAACTGTGTCTTTCCCGGTTCGACCATAAAAGCCAGCAGGAATTCTCCTCCTCGCCCCCCCCCCCCACCACTCTAAGGAACTGTGATACGTACTCATTCATTTCTAGCGGGAAAAAGACTAAACTATTGAACTCATTTAACCTAGCTTCGTACTTCCTCTTCCTCCTCCCCCCTTTCTTCATTCTCACTTCGTATTCCCACCCCCTTTCCTCATCCTCCAGCCCTCCCCCCCCCCTCCAAGATCGACCTCATCTCCACTCCCTCCATACCGCCCCCACCACCCAGACAACCACCCCCCCTCCTCCTCCTCCTCCTCCTCCTCCTCCTCCTCCTCCTCCTCCTCCATCCCCTACTCCCCCCACACCAACAACCCCCTCCTTCCCATCCCCCCACCTCCAAACAAACCACCCGCAATTCCCCCGACCGTCCCCCTCCCCTCCTCGCCGCCTCCCCCACCCTCCAAACAAACCACCGGCAATTCCACCCACCATCCCCCTCCCCCTCCCCCATCCCCATCCCCTCACCCTCCAAACAAACCACCGGCAATTCCACCGACCGTCCCCCTCCCCTCCTCGCCGCCTCCGCTACGGTCGGTACTCCTCGACCTACGCGCGCATCCGCTCGAGTGTCGACTATCGGACTCGACAACAGATAAAGAGTACCATTACTCACGCTCGCTGGGCTCACTGTGTCTGATTGCTTTTGTGCCTTCAAGCGACAAGAGCCAAGCCAGGCCGTGCATGTGCAAGCGGAACGGCGGAAGAGCGGGAGGCAGAGATGGCAAACGAGCGGATCTTCTCTTTTTTTTTTTATTTTTTTTTATTCAAAATGGAGAAGTCAGAATTATAAAAAGAAATAAAATGAGATGAAAAAGGGGGAATAATAAGAAGGATGGGGGTGTAACGGAAAAGAGGGAGAGCAACAAGAATATGGGTGGAAATGAAGGAGAAAAGGAAAAGGAAAGAACGTATAAATAAACGTGAAAAATAATGGAAAAATGGACAAAGTGAAGAAAATAATAACAACGAAAATAATAATGATAATAATAATAATAATAATAATAACAATGATAATGATCATAAAAATAGCAACAACAACAAAGATAACAACAACAACAACCATAACATGAACAGTGAAAAATAAAATGTAAAACAAGTAAAACAAACAAACAAACAAAAGTATCTGTCCCGCAAGCAGAGCATTTCCGACGAAGGAAAGAAGGATGGGAGGGGGGAAGGGGGGAAGGGGGAAGGGGGGAAGGAGGGCAATAGAGAAGGAAAATGGAAGGAGGGAAGGAGGAAGTTGGGAGCGGAAGAGAAGGGAGAGAAATGAAGGAGGAGAGGAAGGGAGAAATTACAAAAAAGGAAAGGCAAAGAGAGATGGAAAGCAGAAGGAAAAAATAAACAAGAACAGGGAGAGTAAGGAAGAGGGAAAAAAATCAACCAGAGAGAAAAAAAATGCAAAGAAACCAACCGAAACAACAAATTGAAATCCAGACTGTGATAAATATAAAAAAATCGAAAAATTCAGCGACTGGTTATAATAATCCCCCCCTCCCCTCCCCTCTTGACCCCTCCCCCCCAACCCCCACTCGACCCCGCGGAGCGAGAGTCAACACACAATATTAGCCGCCCACAGGGTCCATTTCGAGGCTGGAGGAGGAGGAGGAGGAGGAGGAGGAGGAGGAGGAGGAGGAGGAGGAGGAGGAGGAGAGGAGGAGGTGGTGGAGGAGGTGGTGGTGGCGGAGGAGGGGGGAGGAGGAGGAGGAGGGGAAGGAGGAGGAGGGAGGAGGGGAGGGGAGGAGAGGGGGAGGAGGGGGAGGAGGAGGGGGAGGAGGGGAGGATGTGGAGGTGGAGGTGGAGGTGGAGGAGGAGGAGGTGGAGGAGGAGGAGATGAAGAAAAAGAAGGAGGAGGACCCATATGCGAGAAGAAGAAGAAGAAGAAGAAGAAGAAGAAGAAGAAAGAGGAGGAGGAGAAGAAAAAGAAGGAGTAGGACCCACATGCGAGAAGAATAAGTGAGAAAGAGAGAGAGAGAGAGAGAGAGAGAGAGAGAGAGAGAGAGAGAGAGAGAGAGAGAGAGAGAGAGAGAGAGAGAGAGAGAGAGAGAGAGAGAGAGAGATGAGAGAGATAGAAAGAGTGAGAAAGAGATGAGAGAGAGATTAAGAGAGAGAGAGCGACGAGAGAGCGAAGAGAGAGAGTGAGAGAGAGAGAGAGAGAGAGGAGGAGAGAGAGAGAGAGTGAGAGAGAGAGAAGAGAGAGAAAAGAGAAAAAGAGGGAAGGAGGGTAGGGGGAAGAAGAAAGTCGGAAAGAGAAAGAGAAAGAGAAAGAGAGAGAGAGAGAGAGAGAGAGAAAGAGAAAGATTAAGATTAAGAGAAAGAAAGAGAAAGAGAAAGAGAGAGAGACAGAGCGAGGCAGAAAGCGAGAAAGAGAAAGCAAAAGTGACAAACAGAGAGGGCAAACATTTGCAATATCAGCCACCCGCAGTGGATTCTTCTGCTTCCTACTTACTGCTTTCCGCTTGCCGCTTCCTCGTCTCTCCCCCCCCCACCCCACCCCCCCAGGCCTAGACGGTCTTTTCTCGTAATATTTGATTGGCAAATATCGTACGCTGCATATCTCGTATTCTCGTTTTCGATTTTGCTTTTGGGTATTTCCTTGGGGTCATGTCCATTTGCAGCTTTTATTAATATCCTTATTGTTTTTTGTTGTTGTTGTTGTTGTTGTTGTTTTCATTAGCTTTGTTATTATCGTCTTTATCATCATTATTATCGTTATTACTATGATTATTATTCATTGCTTACTCCTTTTCTTTTCTCTTGATCTTGTTATTGTTGTTGTTCATCTACTTCATTTTTTCTTCCTCTCCTCGTTCATCTCTTTATTTTTCGTCTTCTTCTCCTCGCTTCTTCTTATTATTATTTTCTTTCTTTTTCTTGTTCCTCATCTCCTCATCTCTTTCGTTTTCTTTTTCTCCTCCTTATCCTTCTTTTTTTCTTTCTTTTTCTTGCTCTCCATCTCCTTCTTCTCTTCCCTTTTCTTCTCCTTCATCCTGATTCCCCATCTCTATTTCTTCTCACTCTTCAACTTATCCTACCTCTTCTTCTTCCTTTTCGTCTCCCATTCCCTTCAAACCTCCTCAAACCGACCCCCCCCCCTCACAAAAGCACCCTTAAATATCACCCTTATAGTCCCTCCACACAAGGCGCTTACCTGGGGGAGGTTGACTTGCGATCTGGGGGTTCCTGCGCCCCTGTGTCTCCCGCTGGGGGACTCCGCTCGATCTTCCGACTTCGCCCCGACCTGTGGACAGAGGGAGAGGAAACGTTAGTTAGTGAGGAAGAAAAAAACGTTTGTGGGGAGAAAACATTGGAAACGTTTGAATACGAGGTGAGAATGGTGGGGTAGGTGATATCAGGTGAAGAAAAGGGAGAGGAAACGTTAGTGAGGAAGAAAAAAATGTG
>NW_028234427.1:37063337-37066347 GCF_977035675.1 Penaeus japonicus | reverse complement strand
GAGAGAGAGAGAGAGAGAGAGAGAGAGAGAGAGAGAGAGAGAGAGAGAGAGAGAGATTTCCTGAAACACGAAGTGGTGTACCGTAGATTTTCCACTCGTTTTATGATACCGTAATTATAGTACTATGCTATAACGTTGAGGTAAATGGAATTATCATTATTATAATCGTTATAAGCATTATTGTATTAACATTATTCTAATCACATTTATCATTACCACTATCATCATCATTACCCTCGTTATTATATCTATGTGCGTGTGTGTGTGTGTGTGTGTGTGTGTGTGTGTGTGTGTGTGTGTGTGTGTGTGTGTGTGTGTGTGTGTGTGTGTGTGTGTGTGTGTGTGTCTGAGTGCGTGTGCGTGTGCGTGTGCGTGTGCGTGTACATGTGCATATGTGTGTGCATGTGCGTATGTATCAAAATATACATATACATATATATATACAAAACAACAAACCCACTGCAGCCACACCACAGAAAACACATTCATAGTAATAAATATTAACACTGGCATTCAAGATAACAAGCCGCACCGCCAGCAATAGCAACATGGCGAGCGATGAGCAACATGCGTTCAATTGCAGAAGCGATGAAGGAGGGGGGGGGGAAGGAGGGGGGGAGGGAGGGAAGGAGGGGGAGCCGCCGCCCCCACCGGGCCAAGGAGAGGGAGGGAGCGCGGAAGGCGAGGAAGGAGGAGAAGGAGGGAGTGAGGAGACGGGCGGGAGAGGGATAGAGGAGATGAGTGATGCGGAGAGAGAGAGAGAGAGACGGGATGAGAGCGAAGAGAGAGGAGAGAGAGGAGTTTTTGAGAGGATGAGATAGGGATGAGAGGAAGAGGGTGGGGGAGAGATGAGAGAGAGGAGGAGAGAGTGGAGGATGGGAGAGAGAGAGAGAGAGAGAGAGAGAGTTACAGAACGAGAACGAGAGGAGAGAGAGAGAGAGAGAGAAGCGACAGCGAGAGGAGAGAGAGAAAGAGAGTTAAAGAACGAGAGCGAGAGGAGAGAAAGAGAGAGAAAGAACGAGAGCGAGAGAGAGATAGAGAGAGAAAGAACGAGAGCGAGAGAGAGATAGAGAGTTAAAGAACGAGAGCGAGAAGAGAGGGGAGGGGGGGGAAAAAAGAAGAGGAGGAAAGAAACGAGAAGCGATAGGAGGAGAGGGGGAGGGGGAGAGAAAGAGAGGAGAGAAAGAGAGAGAAAGAACGAGAGCGAGAGAGAGAAAGAGAGAGAAAGAACGAGAGCGAGAGAGAGATAGAGAGTTAAAGAACGAGAGCGAGAGGAGAGAAAGAGAGAGAAAGAACGAGAGCGAGAGAGGGATAGAGAGTTAAAGAACGAGAGCGAGAGGAGAGAAAGAGAGAGAAAGAACGAGAGCGAGAGAGAGATAGAGGTCGTTAAAGAACAGTGCGAGAGGGGGGGAGGGGAGGAGGGAAAAGAAGAGACTGAGAAAGAAAGAACGAGAGCGAGAGAGAGATAGAGAGAGAAAGAACGAGAGCGAGAGGAGAGAGAGAGAGAAAGAGAGAGGAAGCGACAGCGAGGGAGGGAGAGAGAGAGAAAGAACGAGAGCGAGAGGAGAGAAAGAGAGAGAAAGAACAAGAACGAGAGAGTGCGCGAGCGAGTGAGGGCGAGCGAGAGCGAGACACAGAGACACGCCATGCAATCTCAACATTAATCATGCATTATTGCACCGAATCACATCTAATTGCAACTCCCGATCACGCCGGCCATGCACTCACGGCTGCAAGGGCTATGCAATAACTTCATTCCCTAGATGACTTTGCATGTTGACCTGACTTAATATTTATTCATTTCCATTCATATTTATTCACAATCGAGATATTCTTTTTTAATTAATCAAACTAACTATTGCTACGTTGAATAAATCTTTCAAAGTCATAATCTGTGCAAGATATAGTGACGATTAGGTAGAGTTATGATGATGTGACCATAACAGTGATAACATTGACAGTGATTACAGTGACGACACGGCAGAGATATGGTGATGTTACTATAACGATAACAATGATAGTGACTACAGTGACAAAACGGCGGAGATATGGTGACGTGACCATAAAAGTGACTACAGTGACAACACGGCAGAGATATGGTGATGTTACCGTAACGATAACAATGATAGTGACTACAGTGACAAAACGGCGGAGATATGGTGACGTGACCATAACAGTGACAGCGACTACAGTGACAACATGGCGAAGATATGGTGATGTTACCGTAACGATAACAATGATAGTGACTACAGTGACAACACGGCGGAGATATGGTGATGTTACCTTAACGATAACAATGATAGTGACTACAGTGACAAAAAGGCGGAGATATGGTGACGTGACCATAACAGTGACAGCGACTACAGTGACTACAGTGACAAAAACGGCACAGATAAGGCGATACGACCATAGCAGTGATACCAGCGACAGTGACTAAAGTGACGAAACGGCCGAGATAGGATTATTTGACCATAATAGTGACAAGAGCGATGACAGTGACAAGAGAGAGGTTGCAGTCTCGGCTGGAAAGTCACGTCTTACACCACATGTCACTTAACAGCTGCGTCACCTCCGCGCAGCACCTGCCATGACGCCAGCATTGGTAACACTGTTCTTGCAGTCGCCACCTGCCCTTTAATCTCTCCTTGCCTTTCTCTTTGTCTTTCCTTTCATTTCCTCATTTATTCATTTTTTCGTTTCTCTCCTTCTCAGAGTTTCTCATTGTTCTTCATTTGTTTTCTCTATTTCTTTCTTTCATTTTTTCGTTCGTTCGTTAGTTCGTTAGTTCTCTCTCTTTCTCTTTCTCTTTTCTCTTTCTTTCTTTCTTTCTTTCTTTCTTTCTTTCTTTCTTTCTTTCTCTCTCTCTCTCTCTCTCTCTCTCTCTCTCTCTCTCTCTCTCTCTCTCTCTCTCTTCTCTCTCTTTCTCTCTCTCTTCTTATATAATTTATATATATATCAGTATATATATAAACAAAAAAAAATCACAAAATAAAAAAAAAAAAAAAACAAA
>NW_028234427.1:37023337-37033337 GCF_977035675.1 Penaeus japonicus | reverse complement strand
AACAACAATATAACGATAATATTAAAAATAAGATAACAACAACAATAGTAAACAAAAATAATGATGATAATAACAATAGCAACAATAATGACAATAATAACATCAACAAAAACAACACAACACAAACAATAATAAAGCACATGATAGTGACATACAGTCGTTAATCACAATAACAATAATACTCATACTAACATAAATAATAACAATAATAATAATAACAATGATGATGATAATAATAAAAATAATACAGCAATAAGAGCGAGATACAGCCAATGCAATCCAATTTAAAAAAGTACACCACAGAGCGAGGGGGGGGGGGGAGAGAAAAAAAAGTTGAGACACAAACGCTGGAAATGAATACATGCAAGTCTGCAAGATTCCGCATTCCTCTGCAGAAACATCGTTGACATCCCGATGGACACGCCCCTCCCTCCCTCCCCCCTGCCTCCTCTCCCCCCTCTGAACCCCCATTTTACCCCTCCCCTGAACCCCCTCCTCTCCTTCTTTCCCCCCATTTTACCCCTCCCATGAACCCCCCCTTCCTCTCATTCTCTCTCCCCCATCTTACCCCTCCCCTGAACCCCCCCTTCCTCTCATTCTCTCTCCCACCCTTCTTACCCCTCCCCTGAACCCCCCTTCTCCTTCTCTCCTTTCATCTTTCCCCTCCCCCCTTTCCCCCTCCCCTCTGTTCTCCTTTCATCTTTTCCCTTCCCTCCTTTCCCCCTTCCCTCTTCTCCCCTCTGTTCTCCTTTCACATGCCCCCCCCCCCCCTCTACATATTATCCTCTTCCCTACTCTCTTCTCTTCCTTCCTCTTATCCTCTCTTCTCTCTTTTTTTCCCTCCTCTCCCCTCTTTTCTTCTCCTTTCTCTCCTCCCTCCTCTCCCTTCTTTGCTCATCCTCTCTCTTCTCTCCTATCTTCCTTTCCCTCCTTCTCTGGATTCAGGATTCCCTTTTTTGCCCCCCCCCCCCCGTGCCTATCTGTGGCCAGCCTGCGTCTGTCAATGACTGTAAGACAGATACACTAACTTTAAAGATAGATATACAGATATGCATATATAAATACAAATTTACGCATACATACATTCATACATATGCACGTGCGTAAATACATACATGCATACACACACGCACGCACAAGCTCATACATACACACACAAACACATACACAAATATAAAGAGAGAGAGAGAAAGTGTGTGTGTGTGTGTATGTGTGTGTGCGTGTGTGTGTATGTATGTGTGTGTGTGTGTGTGTGTGTGTGTGTGTGTGTGTGTGTGTGTGTGTGTGTGTGTGTGTGCATGTACGAACGTGAGAGTGTATATGTCACAGTGTTTTTGATATGTGTGTAAGCGTTAACGTGACTTGAAACGAAAAAAAAGTAAAAAGTATGATGTGTACATCTGGTCATGTGCGTGTGTGTGTCTGAATCTGTGGTATTGCACACATATCACATGACTTAACACAGCTGCGATCAAACAATAAAACACATTAGATACACATATAAATTACAATAAGAAGCAAACACAACAACAGCAACAATAAAACAAAAAATACAATTAGATAAAAATTACAATAATAAACAAACACAACAACAGAAAAAAAAACAAAAAAAAAAAACATAATTATATAAAAAGAACAAGCAAGGAAATAATTCCTTTTTCCATTTCCAAATCGGCACATGGGACTCTCTCTGTTGACAAAACGACAGCTTCCAACACTATGTTCCCGGAATTGCACTGCATTAAAAGCAAAAGGGTTTCGGGGGGGGAGGAGAGGGAGGAGGGGGGGGGAGGAGAGGAAGGAGGGAGGAGAGGGAGGAGGGGGGGAGATGAGAGAACGAGAAAGGGCTGAGTGGCGGGAAGGAGAGAGAGAGGAGAGGGAGGGAGGGAGAGAGGGAGGAGGGGAGAGAGGGTGGGATGAAAGAGAGATGGAAAGGGGAGGAGGAGGAAGAGAGTTGGAGGAGGAGGGATGGAGGAGGAGGGAGCGTAGGAGAGGGAGGGGGAGAAGGAGAGAGGGTGGGAAGGAGGATGGAGGGAGGGGGGGAAGAAAGGAGAGAGGGATTGATTGATGGATGGATGGACGGATGGAGGGAACCGAGGGAGGAGAGGAAAGGAGGGAATAAAATTATGAAAAAAATGTATATATAATATATATATTATATATATATACATATATATAATATATACATAATATATATATATAATATATGTATATATATATATATATATATATATATATATAGAGAGAGAGAGAGAGAGAGAGAGAGAGAGAGAGAGACAAAAAAGGAAAAAAGAGAGAGAGGGAACAAGGTGGAAGAGGGGAGTGAGTGGGAGGGGGAGGGGAAAGAGAGGAGGAGGAAGGGGATAAGGGGAGGAGGAGGATAAGGGGTAAAGGTAGGAGGAGGAAGAAGGTAAAGGGAGGATGAGGAAGAGGAGGAAGAGAAGGAAGGGGGTAAAGGAAGGAGGTAAAGGGAAGAGGAAGGGGGTTAAAGAGAGGAGGAGGTGAAGGGAGGAGGAAGGGGATTAAAATAGAGGAGGAAGAAGGAGGGTAAAGAGAAGAAGAGAAAGGGAGGTAAAGAGAGGAGAAGAAAGGGAGGTAAAGAGAAGAGGAGAAAGGGGGTTAAAAGAGAGGAGGAGAAAGGGAGGTAAAGAGAGGAGGTGAAGGGGGGAGAGTAAGGGAAGGAGGGATGGGGGGGCAGAGGGGGGGGGGGAATCCGGTTACCGCCTTGTGTTCCAACTTGTTTTCCGTATCTCAGATTTCCACTTCCGGCCCCAGCATCCCACCTGTCTTCGTCTTCATTCTCTGCTTTGTTTATCTTTCTCTCTCTTTTTTTTTCATTTATTTTCGTTCCGTCGTTCCTTTCGGGCACTTCCTCTCTCATTATTTTCTCTCTTGTGAACTCCCTTTTTCTTTCTTTCTTTCTATTTCTTTCTCTTTCTCTCTCTGTCTTTCTTTCTCTCTTTTTCATTATCTCATTCTCTTGTAATCTCTCTCTCTCTCTCTCTCTTATTCTCTCCCTCCCTCCCTCCCTCCCTCCCTCCCTCCCTCCCTCCCTCCCTCCCTCCCTCCCTCCCTCCCTCTCTCGTTAAAGTGAGATAAATACCATAGTTTGACTCATATTCTTACATATATATGCATAGAATGATATATATATATATATATATATATATATATATATATATATATATATATATACAGAGAGAGATAGAGATAGAGAGAGAGAGAGAATGGAAGCGAGCAAGAGAGCAAGAATAATAGAGAACGAGAAATAATGAGAGAAAGAAAACGAAATCAAGAAAAAAAAAAAGCAAGAGAGCCCACGGAAACGAAAGCGAGAAAAAAAACGAAAGATACGAGAACAAAACCAGAGAAAACGGAAATGTAACAAAGATATTAAAGAAAACGAGAATAAAAAAAAAATATTGTAGAAAACGAGACTGAAACAAAGATACTATAGCAAACAAGAATGAGAAAGAAAACGAGAACGAGTCCAAAAGAACCAAAAAGAAAACGAGAAACAAGAGAATGTGAGAAAATAAGAACGCGAATAAAATAAGCGAGAGAGTGAAAGCGGAAAACGAAATCAAGAAAATAAACGAGAATAAAAACCGAGGAAAACGAAAACGTGTGAAAATGAGAACGAGAAGCAAAGAAAATGAGAACGAAAAATTGCAGAAAACTTAAGAAACTGAGAACGAGAGAAACAAGAGAAAACGAGAGAATGAAAAAGAAAACGAGAAGAGAAAGAGAAAAAAACGAGGATGAAAACGTGAGAGAATTAGAAACAAAAAGAAAACAATAACGAAAAACATAAGAACACAAGAACGAAAAACATAAGAAAACGAAAGAGAGAGAAAAAAAAATAAAGAGAAAGCGAAAAAACGAAAAAAAAAGAAAAAAAGAAAACGAGACCCCAAACTCCCCCTCCCAAAGACAAACAACCTCGCCAGTGTCTGTCCTTTTCTATAATTTCCGGAACCTAATAAAGTCAGGCGGAGTTATGAAAGACCAAGAGAAGTTTCCCGCGCTAAACCTACAACCTCTTCTCTTCTCTTCTCTTCTCTTCTCTTCTTTTCTCTTCACTTCTACGATTTCCCGCCGTTCGTCTTTCGCTCGCTCGCTCACTTCGTCGTAGTTTGGCTGGCTTTTTCTTCTACGTTTTTTTTCTTTTTTTTCTTCGTTTTATAATTATCATTATTGTTATTATTGTTATCATGGTTGGTATTACTGGTATCATTATTTTTATGATTGGTATTATTTCTATTACTGTTATCATTACTACTCTCATCATCATTATTATTGTTATCATTACCAGCACCATCATCATAATCACCATTTTTTTCTTCATTACTATCTCCATATTCATCACTTTCGATCCATCGTAAAATAGACAAATAAAGAAAGAAAGAAAAAAAGAAATGAATAAAAAATACCTATAAACAAATACAAATAAAAAATACAAATAAATAAACACATAAGAATAAGCAAGTAAACAAACAAGTAATTAAATAAGCTTAAATAAACAAATATACCCAAACAAGAAACAAATAAATAAACAAATCATCAAAAACAAACACACAGATAAACAAACAAACTCAAATAATCATAATTAAAAACAAACACAAATAACCCAGAACAAACAAACAAATAAACAGCAGAGCCCTTCCTCCTCGCCTCCACCATCTGCCACCGCGTGAGGCAGATGGCACTCATCACCAGCTGACCCTGGCCACCTGGCCGTCATGCAGCTGGGCCGCCGAGCAACAGGATTTAGGGCCATTAGCTCGGAGTGGCGGCTAATCTAGGGCGGGAGGAGGACAGGACTTGACTGACTGACTGACTGAGGGACTGAGGGACTGGAGGACTGAGGGACTGAGGGACTGGGATACTGAGGGATTGAGGGACTGGGATACTGAGGGACTGGGGGACTGAGGGACTGAGGGACTGGGGGTCTGAAGGACTGAGGGACTGGGGGACTGAGGGACTGGGGGACTGAATGATATGGTGAGGGAGGGGAGGAGGGAGGGAGTTTGGGAGGAAGGGAGGGAGTTACTGACTGACTTACTGACCGAGTAACTAATTGACTCACTCACTCACTCACTCATTCACTCATTCACTCACACAGTGCCTCGATGATGGCGATAAGCCTGCCTCGCGGACTTCAGCTGCGGCGGGCTACTGGCACTGGCACCGCGTCCCAGTCGAGTCGTGCGTGGTGCCTGCATGTCTGCCTCGGCGACCGGAACACACGACAACAGCCGGCGCCGCGTGTCGTCTCTCTCTCTCTCTCTCTCTCTCTCTCTCTCTCTCTCTCTCTCTCTCTCTCTCTCTCTCTCTCTCTCTCTCTCTCTCTCTCGCTCTCTCTCTCTCTCTCTATCGGGATGCCTCTCTCTTGCGCTCGCACTTGTTTTCTCTCTCTTTCTCTCTCTCTCTCTCTCTCTGGATGCCTCTCTCTTGTGCTCGCACTTGTTTTCTCTCTCTTTCTCTCTCTCTCTCTCTCTCTCTCTCTCTCTCTCTCTCTCTCTCTCTCTCTCTCTCTCTCTCTCTCTCTCTCTCTCTCTCTCTGGATGCCTCTCTCTTGTGCTCGCACTTGCTCTCTCTCTCTCTCTCTCTCTCTCTCTCTCTCTCTCTCTCTCTCTCTCTCTCTCTCTCTCTCTCTCTCTCTCTCTCTCTCTCTCTTTCTTTCACCCCTCTCGCGGGATGCCACTCTCTTGTGCTCGCACCTGCTCTCTCTCTCTCTCTTTCTTTCTTTCTTTCTTTCTCTCTCTCTCTCTCTCTCTCTCTCTCTCTCTCTCTCTCTTTCTTTCACCCCTCTCGTGGGATGCCTCTCTCTTGTGCTCGCACTTGCTCTCTCTCTCTCTCTCTCTCTCTCTCTCTCTCTCTCTCTCTCTCTCTCTCTCTCTCTCTCTCTCTCTCTCTCTCTCTCTCCTCTTCTTCTTCTTCTTCCTGTCTTTTCCTTCTCTTTAACCCTCCTCTCTTCCTTCTCCTCCTCTTTCCCCCTCCCCTCTTCCATCTCCTTCTCCTTCTATTTTTCCTTCTCCTTCCCCTTCTTCCCCCCTTCCTCCCCCTTCCTCCCCCTTCTCCCTCCCTCTCGCCCATAAGGCTTGGCACGATTTGGCTCAACTTGACTTGGCTTGAGCTCAGGCTTGGGGAGTAGACGCTGGCGTAGACACTCGGGAGGAGATTTAAAGGATTTGGGGGGTTGGGGGGGAGGGGGAGGATGGGATGGTGGGGTGGGGGGAGAGAGAACATGTGTGTGTGTGTGTGGGAGGGGGGGTAAAGGAGTAGGATCTCTGAGGAAGGGGAGAGGGGGAGGGGGTAAGGGGGAAGGATGTCTTGGGGGAATAGTAGGGTTGTGGGAGGGGTGTGGGTGGGGTGTGGGGGGGAGAGGAGACATGTGGTGGTGGTGGAGGGGGGGAGGGGGGGTAAAGGAGTAGGATATCTAAGGGGGGGAAGGGGGAAGGGGTGTGGACGTCTAGGGGGAGTAGGGGAGGGACGTCTGCCTCGGTCGCTCACGATGGACCGGGAAACAATTTCTCTTTTCTTTCCTTTTTCTTCTTTTTTTGACTTTCGAGTCGATATCTAATTAAAGAGAGAGTGGAAATGGAAAAAGGGAAAATTTTCATGTAGGATCTAAAAGAAAAGAAGAAAAAAAAAACGAAAAAAAAAAAATCATCCGTGAGGTTGTCAGCCTGACGAAAGGACGAAAGGTGAAAAGAACGGCAAGACGGATGAAAGAAAGGCAGAAGAGAGCAAATTAAGCCCCGAAAGGAATTGGAGCTGAGCTGACGAGACGAAGCCGGAAGTTGGGGAAATTGTCCGGCGGTCAGGCAAGGCCACGTCGTCGCCGCCGCCACCGCCGCCGCCACCGTGGGTTCGATGCTACCGCCGCAGTAGAGAAGTTCCGCAAAGTCTGTTACAACTTTTTCCCGACGACGTGCCGACGCCTCGCCGACACTTGGCGCCATAGAGTACCCGGCAGAGGATCCTTTGCGCCGCCCCCCCCCCTCCCTCCCTCACTCCTTCCTTCCTCCTCCCCTCCCCTTCCCCCCTCCTTTCCAAGATCCTCCTTCCCCTGCTCTCTCCCTTTCCCTCTTCTCCTTCTCCTGGTCTCCCCTCTTCCCTCTTCTTCTTCCTCCTCCTTACTCTTCTAACCCCGTCTCTCCCTTACTCCCTCCTTCCCTCCCTCTTCCCCTTTTAACCCTTCCTCCTACCCTCTTCCCCTTCTTATCCTGACTCCCTCTTTCCCCTCTACACACCTTCTTTCCTTCCTTCCTTCCCTCCTTCCCTCCCTTCCTCCTGCCTCCTTCCCCCTTCCCTTTCTAACCCTCCCTCCCTCCCTCTCTTCCACCTTCTCTCTTCCCTTTCTAACCCTCCCTCCCTCCCTTCCTCCTTCCCTCTTCCCTTTCTAACCTTCCCATCTTCCCTTTTTCCCTCTACCCCTTCTACCTTCTAACCTTCCCTCCCTCCTTCCATCTATTCGCCCCCCCCCATCTAACTCCTTCCCCTCCACCCTCCCTCTCTCATCCCATCCTCCTCTTCCTCCTCCTCCTGTTGTCTTCTTAGTAACCGGCTTCCAGGACCTCCTTACGTTATGTGTGTGCGTCTCATGGTTCCTGAAACTGAATGGTCTTTTTTTTTCTATTTCCCTTTACGTCTGACTTTCCTATTCTTGCGAATTATCCCCGTACCTTCCCCCTCTTTCCCTCTCTTCTCGTGCTAAATGTCGGTATAAAATTGTCTAGAAAAAAGAAGAAGCGACTAAACGGAGAAAAGGTCGACGTGTTCGTTCTTCTTGAGTCACACCCTCAAGTATCCGTTTTCTTTCCCGCCTTCAGCCAGTAACGAAGAATTGGACATTTCAAATTACATTGTAAACTGACCAATTCAATTTCACTTTTCATCCTGCCTGACCACCTGTAATAAGCCAGGTAGGTGATAAGAATAAAGCCTAGAATGCAGTTGTTTACCTTCCGTTATTGAAAACAATTATGATTAGTTCATTAGATGGTCGTAGCGTCTGTTTTTATTCGCATAACGTGAGTATATCTTTACTATGGGGTCTCAAGGTTGATATTCCTTATCTATGTCCGGCACGCTAATGTCGTCATTACGTGTCTGTATGGTGTTTGTGTCTATTTTTTTTTCATATAATTGTGTGGTGTGCGTGTGCGTTTTCGTGTGCATGCGTGTGGTTCATGCGTGTGCTTTCGTGTTTGCCTTTATTAGTGGCAGCGATGGGATTGAATATGTTTATCTATTTCAACTTCAGGACATTTTTTTTTTAATTACTTTTCTTGAAGTTATGCAAATTTCGCAGTAATAATGATATACAGAGCATCTCACTCTAAAAATATTCCGAAGACTTAACTGAATGATGCAAATAGATTCTTTATTTGGGCATTGCATCCGATTTAAAAAAAAAAAAAAAAAAAAAAAAAAAAAAAACGTTACTATTAAACTATGATCTATCTTCACCAGAAAAAAAAAACTATTTCATATCATAAAATCCTATCTACCTCCCCTAATTTCCCATCATTAGTTCATTATCCTATTTGAACATTTCATTCGAAGAAATTGGAGTGTTTATCAAATCACAAGGTTAGCTATACGTATCTTGTTTGATGATAGCACAAATATTATCTACACATTATAACTTATATGATCAAAGTATCGCACTCATGTTCACTCATACACATCAATTTAATGAAGTTAAACTAGGGTTTTTTTTTTTACGAACCCACTTAACCTAAATTTATCCAACTCGGTGGTGTTCATTCGTGCTTCCTCTCCTCTTCTTTCCCCTTCTTCTTCTTCGCCTCTTCCTACTATTTTTCTTCTCTTCTCTTCCTTTCCTTCCTCGTCCTTTTCTTCTGCTACTTCCTTCCTTCCTCCTCCGCAACCTCGTCGTGGTCGTTGTCCTCCTCCTTCCTCTTTCTTCCCTTCTTCCCTTCTCCTTCATCCTTTTTTCCCTTTTCCTACCTTCCTCCACCCTTCCTCCTCCCTCCCCCTTTCTCCCTCCATCCTCCTCCTCCCTCCTCCCTCCCTACTCCCTCCCTTCTCCTCCTTCCTCTCTTCTCCTCCTCCCTCCTCCCTCCCTCCATCCCTCCATCCTCCTCCTCTAACCCTTTAATATTTCCAACAATGAAGAACACATCGTTAAGTGGTTTAGCGGCAACATGCCAATACGAACTCGTGCACGCGGCTATATATCCAAACGCAATAAACACGACATACGCACGCAAAAGCCCTTTTCACGAACCAATGGAGAACCGCAGCTGGAACCACCACCACCATCCCCCCTCTCTTTCCCTCTCCTTCCCTCCCCACCCCCCTCTCCCCTCTCCTTTCCCTCTCCTATCCTCTCCTTCCCTCCCCATCCCCCTCTCCCCTCTCCTTTCCCTCTCCTCTCCTCTCCTACCCTCCCCATCCCCCTCCCCCTCTCTCAACGGATAATAAATCCCTGTAATAAATTTCACTTCGCTCTTCTGTCATTAAAACTACCTTAAACACACCGCCACAACTTCGACCGCACTTGGGATGAAAGTAAAAGAAAATAACACGAAAAAAAAAGAAAACGAAAAAAAAAAGAAAATAAAAAAACATACACACTTTCGGAATATTGAAAGCTTCTAGTCTTGTTTAGAATATTTCATGCTTAACGACTTCAACATCAATAATACTGGGAAGTGTATCGTACAAAAAAAAAAGAAAAAAAAAGAAAGAAAAAAAAAAAACACGAGCATTTTACGGGGTAGCAAAATGGCGACGGCTTGTTATTCTTTTCCCTCTTCTTCTCTTTAAACGGCAAAACTGAATCCAGAGAAAAGCCAAAAGGGCATGGCGATGTCGTGGCTTGGCTTTACTTGATGGACCCATAATCGCAGACACTAAAATAGGATTCATATTCGGCATAAAACATTAAGTATGGAGTCTGGCGCACGGCTTTGGCAGAACACCAACGCTAGCTAGTTCGCTCCCTCCTGGGTCCTGCCGGGTC
>NW_028234427.1:37013337-37018337 GCF_977035675.1 Penaeus japonicus | reverse complement strand
TTATTTCTTCCTTATCTATCTTCTCGCTATTCCATTATTCTTGCATTTATCGCCGTCGTTCAGCCCTTCTTCCATGAACAGTCTTCCCTTTCTGTCTTCTGTTTCCCCCTTTCTGTTTTCTGTTCCTCCCTTTCTCTTTTCTGTTTCCTCTCTTTCTGTTTTCTGTTTCCTCTCTTTCTGTTTTCTGTTTCCTCTCTTTCTGTTTTCTGTTTCCTCTCTGTTTTCTGTTTCCTCTCTTTCTGTTTTCTGTTTCCCCCTTTCTGTTTTATCATCCCCCTTTCTGTTTTCTGTTTCCTCCCTTTCTGTTTTCTGTTTCCCCCTTTCTGTTTTATTATCCCCCTTTCTGTTTTCTGTTTCCCCCTTTCTGTTTTATTATCCCCCTTTCTGTTTTCTGTTTCCTCCCTTTCTGTTTTATTATCCCCCTTTCTGTTTTCTGTTTCCTGGCTCCCATTAACGGCTCACCGGCTCATCCGACCGTTGGTGGCGCCTCCCTGCTTTGCTTGCCCTATTGCAGAGGAGCAAAGGGTGCCAGATATATACTTCCCCCCCCCCAACCCCACCCCCATCCCCGCAACCCCCCTATGTCTCTACGTCTCTCTCTGTGTCTGTGTGTCTCTTTTTTCTTCTTTTTTTTTCTCTTCTTTTTCTTTTTTTTCCTTATGATTTCTGTCTCTATATGTGTATGTGTACGCACACACACACACACACACACACACACACACACACACACACACACACACACACACACACACACACACACACACACACACACACACACATATATATATATATATATATATATATATATATATATATATATATTATGTATTATAGATAGATAGATAGACAGATATAAATAGGCAGACACTAAAAGAAATATAAAAATATATATCCACATAGATAGACACATAGAAGGATAGTTAGATATATTTTCCACCGTCTCAATATCCAGCTTCATCTCCCCATTCCTTCCCCCCCCCCCCCCCCCCCCCCCCCCCCACCGAGCCACCGCCGTGGTCATCCTCGAGATTTCTTAAGATCAGCAGCTGCCCCTCCGTTCCTCACCCTCGACCGGCCATCCTTCTGTTATAACCGCATCCCTTCCATCCCCTTCCCCTCCCCTTCTCTCTCTCTCTCCCTCCCTCTCCACCCCTTCTCTCTCTCTCTCTCTCCTTCTCTCTCTCTCTCTCTCTCTCTCTCTCTCTCTCTCTCTCTCTCTCTCTCTCTCTCTCTCTCTCTCTCTCTCTCTCTCTCTCTCTCTCTCTCTCTCTCTCTCTCTCTCTCTCTCTCCCTCCCTCCTTCCCCCCCTCCCCCCCAAGGCGTTTCCTAGAACCCGTGGCTACTTCTCTTCCCCTCGACGTTTGCTTTCCTCCCTCGCGCCCTCACTCCCTTACTCCCCCCCCCCCCCCACTTCGTCCGTCGCTACACCATTCCCCTCCCGACTTCACTACCCCCTCCCCTCCCTCCCTTACTCCCGCCCTCCCTTCCCACCCTCACACCACACCCCACCGCCCTTCCCCTCCCTTATCCTCACTCCCTTCCCATCCTCCTCCCTTAACACCCTTATTCCCCCTCATCCTCACTCCCTTCCCACCCTCACACCACACCCTACCCCCCTTCCCCTCCCTCATCCTCCTCCCTTAACACCCTTATTCCCCCTCATCCTCACTCCCTTCCCACTCTTATTCCCCCTCTCCCCCTCACCCCTCCCTTATTCCCCCTCTCCCCTCTTCTCCTCCCCCTTCCCCCTCCCTTCCCCCACCCTTCCCCCCACCCGTCCCCTCCTCAGCGTCTCCTGGTAACGCCTTAGACTCGCGGCGACAACAACTTCCGCTCGAGGTCCGTTAGGAAGTCACACTCGGCCTTTCCGGCGTTCCGAGGAGGAGGAGGAGGTCTGAGGGTAGCCACAGGATGTGTGGCTCCCGGGCGCTGAGTGTGGCTCATCGTGCACGTGCAATTGCAAGTGTGGTTTTCGGGTGTCGGTGTGTTTGGGGAAAGGGAGGGGGAGGGGGAAGGGGGAGGAGAGAGGGAAGGGGGAGGGGGAGAAGGGGATTGGAGGGGGGAGGGTGAAGGTGAAGTTGAGGGTGTGTGTGAGGGTAAGTGTGAATGAGTGGGTGGGTGGGTGAGTGAGTGAGTGAGTGAGTGAGTGAGTGAGTGAGTGGGTGGGTGGGTGGATGAGCGAGTAACTGTGTGTGCGTGGGTATGCACTCTGTCGAGAGATTCATGTCAGTCTCCCTGCAATATATACTCCCCTATCTCCTACCCCTCATCCTCCCCCCTCCCCCATCTCCCCCCCCCCCCCATCTTATGCATCCTTTCGCCGCCACGGACCAAATGACAAGACTTCCTCGCCATGCACCACAGTACAGTGTCACCGAGCGTTCTGCACCCCCGACCCCCGACCCAGGACCCTCCGACCCCTCCCATCCGACCCCCTCCGATCCCCAGACCCCTCCCCCGACCCTCCCGACCCCCTCCCCCCCTCCCCTCCGACCCTCACGACCCTCCCGACCCCCCGACCAATGACTCCCGACTCCCGACTCCCGACCGCCGCCGCCTCGCCGCACCGTAGCACAGTCGCGGCCAAGGTCGTGCCATTGAGCGGCTCCTCCTGCCCCTTCGTCGGCTTTCTGGCGAGGTCCTCACTGAGTCTCATGCACCGAGGGCGGAGGCGTCCATCACGAGGTGGGCGCCGGGAACATGCGCATGACGTCGCAGCACGCTCATGCCTATGCATGCCTTATACAGCGGTGATCAAGGTCATGCGCGAAGGCAGATAAAGATACAAACATGTACAATTGTATATAAGAACATACATACCCGCATTCAAGCATGCAAGCACACACACACACACACACACACACACACACACACACACACACACACACACACACACACACACACACACACACACACGTGCACAGAAACACACAAACACACACAAACACACACACGTGCACAGAAACACACAAACACACACACACACACACACACACACACACACACACACACACACATACTCGAAAAACGCACACGCACACATCGCTCTCCCGCCGATGCCTGCAGCAAGCAAGCAAGAGCAACGGCAGACAGACATACACGGTGCTTGAAACGCTGCGATCTGTGCATGAGAGCATGACACGGTGGTTAACCCCCCTGTAGCCCTCACCTCCCCCCCCCTCCCAGTCCCAAGCCACAACCCGGTTACTCGCCATCTCCTCGACCCACCAGCGCCCCCCCCCCAGCCCACTCCGACCCACTAACTCCCTCCCCAGCCCACCCCAACCCACTAACTTCCACCCCTTTTTCCCCACGACCCACTATTCCCCTACCCAGCCCACCACGACCCACCAGCCCTCTCCAGCCCACCCCGACCAACTAGCCCCCTCCCAGCCCCCACGACCACTATTCCCCTCCCCAGCCCACCCCGACCCACCAGCCTCCTCTCCAGCCCACCCCGACCAACTAACCCCCTCTCCAGCCCCCCACGACCCACTATTCCCCTCGCCAGCCCACCCCGACCCACCAGCCCCCTCTCCAGCCCACCCCGACCAACTAGCCCCCTCTCCAGCCCCCCACGACCCACTATTCCCCTCCCCAGCCCACCCCGACCCACAAGCCCCCTCCATTCGCCCCCTATCTTACCCCAACCCACCCCGACCCACTGGCCCCTTCCCCTCGCCCACCCCGACCCACAAGCCCCCTCCATTCGCCCTCTATCCCAGCCCAGCCCATCTCCATCCCCCTATCCCCCTACCCCAGCCCACCAGCCCCGGCGCACGGAGTTGAATCATCAGTGGGTTCATTCCTTCGCCGGGTTATTGTGCCGTAATCCGTTACTCTACGAGCGGCCCACGTCCCTTCTTCCCTTCTTCGTCGTCGCTCTCATCTTCGTCTTCTTCATCTTCTTGTTTCGTCGTCTCCTTCCTCTTCGTCTTGAACGTCTAGAATATCTTCGTCTTCTTCTTTTTCTTCTTCTTCTTCTTCTTCTCCTTCTTTTTTTCTTCTTCTTCTTTTCTTTTTTTTTTTTTCTTCTTCTTCTTCTTCTTCTTTTCTTTTTTCTTCTTCTTCTTCTTCTTCTTCTTCTTCTTCTTCTTCTTCTTCTTCTTCTTCTTCTTGATCATCTTCGTCTTCTTTCTAATCTTTGCCTTCTTCGTCTTCGTCATCTTCACTTTCTGTCTTCGATATCCTCTCATTTTCGTCTTTGTCCTTGTCCTCAGCTACTTCTTTTTTCTTCTTCCTCTTTGCTTTTTCCTCTCTCTCTCTCTCTCTCTCTCTCTCTCTCTCTCTCTCTCTCTCTCTCTCTCTCTCTCCATCTATTCTTCATCTTCTTCCTTTTCTCTCCTTCGCTCCTTCTCTCCTCTCTCGTCTATCCCATTCATTCTTTCCGTCTCCCTTTTTCTCTCATCTCTCTCTCTTCCTCCGTTCTTCTCCTTATTGTCTCCCTCTTTCTCCAAATATTCCATTTCGCTTTCCCCTTCTTAATCCTATCCTTATAACAATAAAGAAAAAAAAGAAAGAGAGAAAAACAGAATTTCCCACGCGCATAATGTACGTGCGCGATTTAATAATTAGTTACACCAGGCAAGATCGGTGGTTTGAGTCACTGTCTGTCTACGTCTGTATGGATCTATGTTGGTCAGTTGGTTGGTCTGTGTGTGTGTGTGTGTGTGTGTGTGTGTGTGTGTGTGTGTGTGTGTGTGTGTGTGTGTGTGTGTGTGTGTGTGTGTGTGTGTGTGTGTGTGTGTGTGTGTGTGTGTGTGTGTGTCTACCTGCCTATTTTTCTATCAATTATTTGTTTGTCTACCTGCCTATTTCCCTATCAATTATTTGTCTGTCTGTCTGTCTTCTTGTGTTCTAAAAATGCTCCCATAAGATTTATTTTTTTACTGCCTCCCCTTCCAACACAAACACCTTACACATGCGTGACTGCATCTCCGTGCGTGTTCTAAATCCTCGTCTATTGTAAGATCGTAAATACATTTCATTCACTCATATCT
>NW_028234427.1:36990837-37003337 GCF_977035675.1 Penaeus japonicus | reverse complement strand
CGAAGGCAGCGACGACCACGTGACTCAGTAACATAATCTCGAGCCGCCGTGTCTGGTCACGACGCCCGTGCCCTTTCTCAGACTCCACCTACCGCAGTCGCCGCCGCTACCTCGACCGCACTTTCTCTGCTTCTCTCTGCCTCTGCCGCACCTTCGACCTACCGCAGTCTCTCTTCGATGCCTCGACCGCCGTCTTTGCTTCTGCCGCACCTGCGACCTACCGCAGTCGCCGCCGCTACCTCGACCGCACTTTCTCTGCTTCTCTCTGCCTCTACCGCACCTTCGACCTACCGCAGTCTCTCTTCGCTGCCTCGACCGCCCTTTCTCTGCTTCTGCCGCGCCTTCGACCTACCGCATCCTCTCTCTCTATCGCTCCCTCTCTTTCCGCCTCGACCGCACCTTCTCTCTCTACCGCAACGGCCCGACCAACCGCAGATTCTACCTATCATCATCTTTACACCTCCTTCTGACCTTCGAAATGAGAGGAAAAGTAGACAACGGAAATGAGGAAAAGGAACAAACAGAGGAAAGAGAGAAAGAAAGGAATGAAAGGCGAAGTAATGGAGGAAAAAATACGAGACAGAGAAAAAGGAAAATACAAAAAATGGAATGAAAGGAATAAGGGAATGAAAGGCGAAGTAAAGGAGAAAAAAAATACGAGACAGAAAAAGGAAAATACAAAGAATGGAATGAAAGGAATAAGGGAATGAAAGGCGAAGTAAAGGAGAAAAAAAAATACGAGACAGAAAAAAGAAAATACAAAGAATGGAATGAAAAGAATAAGGGAATGAAAGGCGAAGTAAAGGAGTAAAAAATACGAGACAGAGAAAAAGGAAAATACAAAGAATGGAATGAAAGGAATAAAGGAATGAAAGGCGAAGTAAAGGAGGAATAAATACGAGACAGAAAAAAAGGAAAATACAAAAAATGGTGAATAAAACGATAAATATAAAGGAACCAGAAAATAAAAGCAGAAAGAATAGGAAAATACAAAAAGTGATAGAAGGATCATACGATAAATTATACTATAAAAATATTTTCATTATTTATAATCGTCATTGCTATCATTATCATGACAATGATAATAATAATGATAACATAGATAATGCCCCACCCCCAAAAAAAATAATAGTGACAATAACAATATTAATACCAGTAATAACAACAACATTAGTAATGTCAACAAAAATAATAACAAGGCAAAGAAAAAATACAATCAACAACATCACAAAACAATATTAAAGTCATAATTCAGACAAGAAATAAAATTCACAAGAATCACGAGTAAGGAAAAGGGTGGGGGGGAGGGGGAGGGGAGGCGAGAGAACCCCAGGGTGCAAGGGTGAAGGGGGGTGAGGGGAGGGGGGGATGTCGAGGGTGCCAGCGTGTGCCTCTGACAGATGGACGCACCTGGGTACCCTCCCCCTCTATTTCTAACTCTCTTCCTTAATAATACATTGCTCTCTCTCTCTCTATCTATCTATCTATCTATTCATCTATCTATCTATCTATCTCTCCCTCTCTCTCCCTCTCTCTCTCTCTCTCTCTCTCTCTCTCTCTCTCTCTCTCTCTCTCTCTCTCTCTCTCTCTATCTATCTCTCCATCCTTCTCCCTCCTCTATATCCCTCTCTCTCTCTCCCTCTTCCTCTATTTTTCTCTCTTTCACTCTCTTTCTTTTCCTTTTTTCACTCTCTCTCTCTATCTCTTTTTTCACTCTCTTTTTCACTCACTCACTCCCTCCCTCCCTCCCTCCCTCCCCAACACCCTTCAGAGGAAACCCTATTTATATAAACTGAATGTTTAAGAAGCCAAAGGAAGTCCCACAACTTCCTGATGTCTCTTTGGGTGTTCTCTTTCCCTTGTTCTTTTTCTTTGTCTCTCTCTGTCTGTCTCTGTCTCTGTCTCTGTCTCTGTCTTTGTCTGTCTCTGTCTATGTTTCCGTCTCTCTCTTTACCTCTCTTTTTCTCTCTACCTCTCATTCTCTCTCTCTCTCATTCTCTCTCTCTCTCTCTCTCTCTCTCTCTCTCTCTCTCTCTCTCTCTCTCTCTCTCTCTCTCCCTCTCCCTCTCCATCTCCCTCTCTCCATCTCCCTCTCTCCATCTCCCTCTCTCCATCTCCCTCTCTCCATCTCCCTCTCTCCATCTCCCTCTCTCCATCTCCCTCTCTCCATCTGTCCTCCCTCTCTCCTCCCTCTCTTCCTCCCTCTCTCCCACCCTCCACGCTTCCCTTCTCCCCATCCTCCACCATCCCCTCTTTCTCTTCTCCTTACCCACTCCTCCCTTCGCCTCCTCCACAACAACTCCTAGCCCCTTCCACCCCTTCCACCCCCCCTACCCCACCGCTCATTCTAGAAAACTCATTCCACCTTCCCTCACAGCCCTCATACTTATAGCCCTCCTTCATAAGCCTTAAAGAGATATATAGGCTCGCTCACTCACTCCTGAAACGAGTCTATACGTCTCGTGCTTGGAAGAAGAAAAAAAAAGAAAATCGTGAAGCGCACTGTGTTGGGAGGTGATTTTATCCGCTCCGATATATGAGAATGAACTTTTGAAAATGCATAATATACACATAAATGCAATACCAAAATGAAATATAAAAAGTGAAGAATAAAGTAAAAATTAACAAAAAAGCACGCACATATAGCAGAAAAAAACACATGTGTTAATTACTTCACAAAAATCTCTGAAATAAAAAACAAAACAAAACAAAAAATGCTAAAATAAAACCTGATAAAGCGTAATAAAGACAGAATGAGAGTAGCATAATAACCACATAAATCAAACGCTAAAATTGTGGGGGCTTCAGTGTACGTAAAACGTGAAGTATTTCGGCCATATTTTCGAGTCGTAGTTACGAAGTACAATATAATTTAAAATTCATGTACAACGTTAAAGGATTGGGTGCCCACTCAATACCGTATTATGAATATCCGCATCGAAACTATTAAAACTAAATCCTCGTTGACAATAAAACAAAACCAAAAAATATCAACCCTTTTCAATCCTTTGAAACCCTCTGGAATTTAGAATCTACGAGAATCCGAGTCATAATTAATACAAAATTGTCAAAAAACAATATCAATTATACATTATTGATATTACTGATATCAACATCAATATCAATAATACATTCTCACCACCAACAAACAACAACATCATCACCATCATCTCACTGATATCAACAGCAATATCAATAATACATTCTCATCACCACCAACAAACAACATCATCACGATCATCTCATTGATATCAACAGCAATATCAATAATACATTCTCATCACCACCAACAAACAACAACATCATCATCATCATCACATGCATCATCATCATCATCATCATCGTCATCATCATCATCACATGCATCATCATCATCGTCATCATCATCATCATCATCATCATCATCACATGCATCATCATCATCATCATCATCATCATCATCGTCATCATCATCATCATCATCATCATCATCATCATCATCATCATCATCATCATCGTCATCATCATCATCATCACATGCAGCATCACTAAAGGTCCAGAAAATGATCAACATGAAAATATTCCACCCGAGTGCACCGTAACAGCTGCACTGTCGTCCCAAGGCCAGTCGCGCCAGCCCAAAAAAATGGTGAGAAAATACAACATCATAGTGAAAATATAATCAAAATATAATCAACACCTTTAACGTTTAAAAGGTCGACTGACATTAAACTGGAGGAAAATAGATTAATGAATTTATGATTTTTTTTTATCACGGATATTATTAACATTGATAATAAGAGTAATGGTAATAGTATTAATGATGATGATGTATAAGAATAATGGATAAAAATACAAGAACACTTACAGGAGCTAAAACAAAAATAAAAACAACAATAATCAACATCACAATAATAATTAAATAACGGGGAAGGTCATGAATAATCATCATTATTATAATCATGTTTGTTAATGATAGCAGTATCATCAATCACCATTATCACCATCATTATCTTCATCATTACCATTAACATCATTATCATCAACACCATCATTAATAAAACAACCACTACCAGTAACACCATCACAACTACCATAAACGCCATTATAATCACCATCATCACCATTACCATCAACACCATCATTCTCACCACAATTAACATGAACACCATCATTATCACCATCATTATCACAAGAACCACAATACCACCATCCGCATCACCATCATCATCACCATCATTATCACCACAAGAACCACAGTGCCACCATCCCCATCACCCACACCATTACCATCATTATCACCACAATTAACATGAACACCATCATTATCATCACAATAACCACAACGCCACCATCCGCATTCCCATCAACACCATCACCAAAAAGGAGCCAACAACTAGAATAAAAAAAAAATACCACGCAGTCACACACACACACACACACCACCGTCGAGCACAAGAAGCGAACAAATTGTGCAATCTCCTTATGCAACGCCCACGCAACACTGCAGGTGTGTGTGTGACGTCGTTTAGGCCTGCGAGAGGAGAGGAGAAGCGAGGCGCCCGTGTCTCTGAGGGCGCGAGGACAAGGCAGCCGAGGTGAAGGAGCAGGTGACCTTGTCTAAGGCGGCCATCAAGGTCACCCCTCTGCCAGTCTCTCGATCTTTTTTTTTTTTTTTTTTTTTTTTATTCTTATTCGTGGGTGGATTTGTGCGTCTGTGGATTTGTTTGGTTGTCTGGTTTCCGTAGATCCCTCGCTCCTTTCACACACTGTTCTCTCTCTATCTCTCTCTCTTTCTCTTTTTTCTTTCTTTCTTTCTTTCTCTTTCTCTCTCTCTCTCTCTCTCTCTCTCTCTCTCTCTCTCTGTCTCCCCCTCCCCCTCCTCTCCCTCCCTCTGCTCTCCTCCCTTCTCCCCCTCCCTCTTCCCCCTCCTCTCCCTCCCCTCCCTCCCTCTTTCCCTCTCCCTCTCCCTCTCCCTCTCTCCCCCTCCCCTCCTCTCCCTCTCTCCCCCTCCCCTCCCTCTCCCTTTCCCCTCCCCCCTCCCCCTCCTTCCTCTCCCTCCTCTCCCTCCCTCTCCCCTTCTCTCTCCTCTCCCTCCCCTCCCTCCCTCCCTCCTCCTCTCCCTCTTTCCCCCTTCCTTACCCCCTCTTCCTGTACAAATACACTATTCCATCGTTGCCGGAACATGGAGAACGAAGCACGTGAATGAACGACCGAAACAGCTTCGCTTAAGTTATTCTTCTTTTCGGTTTATTTTCCTTTCGGTTTATTTTATTTTCGGTTTATTTTCACAGAGGCGCGTAACTTCCGGCGAACAAATCTTCCCTCGTTCTTTTCTTTCATGTTATATATATATTTTTTTTCTTCTTCCTTTCTTTCAAAAATAATAAAGCGGAACAAAGAGGGGAAGTTGATGCTTAAACTTCCACCCTCTTTTTCCTCCCTCCTTCCCTTCCGTGTCTGTAAGTTGCAAATATTTGTTTTCATAATGCGTATCACAACAAACTTTGCTCGCGTTTCGACACTCGAGCGCCGTGGAAATAAGTGTTCTCGAACAGGTATTAGTGTAATGATGATGGTGGTGGTGATTATGGTGGTGGTGGTGGTGGTGATGAATGGTGATGATGATAATGGTGATGATGGTGATGATGATGAATGGTGATGATAATGATTATGGTGATGATGGTTATGGCGGTGATGAATGGTGATGGTGATGATGGTGGTGGTGATGATTATGGTGATGGTGGTGATGATGATGATGATGATGATGATTATGGTGGTGATGATGATGATGATTATGGTGATGGTGGTGATGATGATGGTGATAATGATGATAGTGGTGATGATGATGGTGGTAGTGATGATGATGTCAATGATATTGATAAAGATGATAATACTATTACTAATAAAAATAAAAATAATACTAATCATTATAAAAAGAAAACTAGAAATAACTAGTTACAATGAACTTCCGCATAAATCACAAATTACAGAAACCCTTCGAATATAATTATACCAGAAGAAAAAACCGGATTATAAACACCAACCTTAACATACGCCATAAAAAAGACCCCACAATATAACGTACATCTATTCAGACACAATCGCACTTCCGAACACAGCCTCGAAGCTCCTTATTCTGACATAAACACACAAACGCACTAAGGGTCGCCAGATGTACGAGCGGGATGGGAAGGTTTGCAATGGCGGCTTGCAACAAGGATCAAAGCTATCCTCTCCCCTTGCCCCTTCCTCATTCTCCCCTTTCCCTCTCCCTTCTTCTGACCTCCTCCCCCCCCCCTCTCTCTCTCTCTCTCTTTCTCTCTTTCTCTCTCTCTCTCTCTCCCTCTCTCTCTCTCTCTTTCTACACACTCCTACTCATTCTTACATTTTTTACCTGTTTTCTTTCCCCCTCCCCTCCTTTATTCGTCCCTTCCTACGCTCAGAAGACTCTTCCCTGATTTCCTCTCCTTCATCCTTCCCCTTCCCCCTTATTCCCTCCCTCCACCTTTCCCCCTTCGTCCGTAACCTCTCCCTTTCACGCTTCTTCCTCCCTCTCCTCCCCCCCCCCACCCCCCTCCCATTCCGCTGTCCCTCAGACCTCCCCCTTTCTCCCTCTCCCTTTCCTCCTACCTCTTCCTACCTTACCTTCCCTCTTCTCATTCCCTTCCCTCTTCCTTCCTCTTCCTCCTCCCCCCCTCTCTCTCACCCCCTTTTTCTCTTCCTCCTCCCCCCTCTCTCTCTCTCACCCCCTTTTTCTCTTCCTCCCTCTTCCCCCTACCCCACCCACGGTGAGCTTCCACGCGTACACAGTTGCCTCCAGGTGTGGACAGCACGGAGTAGCAAGCCGGGAGTTTTTTGTGTAAACAAACTATTAATACTAACCTTTGGCTACACTCTACGCACAGGCACGCACATGCGTATTATATCCTTTCTCTCTTTTCTTTTTTTCTCTCTCTCGGTCGCTCTCTCTCTCTCTCTCTCTCTCTCTTTCGTTCTTTCTTACCTTCTCTCTCGCTCTTTCTTACCTTACCTTCTCTCTCTCTCTCTCGTTCTTTCTTACCTTCTCTCTCGCTCTCTCTTACCTTACCTTACCTCTCTCTCTCTCTCTCTCTCTCTCTCTCTCTCTCTCTCTCTCTCCCTTTTAGTCTTCTCTTTTTCTCCACTTTTCTCTGACTAGCTGTTTATCTGTCCTTCGTCTGTTTTTCTCTCACTCTGCTTTCCTCCCCCTCTCTTTTTCTCTTCAATGACATTCTTACGCACACAATCGCTCACACGCAAACACCCCTTCTCCCCCCTCACCCACCCCTACATACACTCTGACGTCACCGGCGAGCAACTCCCCATCCCCCCATCCCCCCACCTCCATCCCCATCACCCGAAGGCCAGCTGAGGAGCCGCAAGCGGTATTTCCCTGCGGTGCCAGAGATCCCTCCTCCCTCCCTCCCTCTCTCCCTCCCTCTCCCCTCTCCCCCTCCAAGGCTTTCCCTCTCGCCAGGGGGTCGCGAGGGGGAGAGAGACCGCAAAGCTGAGGGGAAAGGGAGAGAGAGAGAGAGAGAGTGGAGGGGGAGGGGGGAGGAGGGGGGCTGACTGACCTCGTCGATGTAGTGTTCTTGTTCTCGTGAAAACGTAACATTCGCTCAGCCTCGACAAGTTTTGAAATATGATACGGTTGATGTTCTATTTTTTTTTATCAAGTTCCAAGTTCGAAATTTATAACATATTTTTTTATTTTATTTCTGACCATATAACCTAAAATGATTAAAATTCTTTCCCATATAACAGACATAATGATTTCGCCTGATGTGTCACACAAACGTCATCAAGAACACATGGCACTTTCGACCCCTGTACATAGCACCTTCAGTCACGATTCCTAATGGCACCCGTAGGCCATACCCCTTGATTTGGCACCTACGACCACGCCTTTTAATTTGGCACCACTGACCACGTCCCTTGATTTGGCCCCTACGACCACGCCTTTTAATTTGGCACCGCTGACCACGTCCCTTGATTTGGCACCCTTAAACGCACCTCCTAAATTGAAATATTCGACCACGCCCCCCCATGATTTGGCACCGACAAACCACGCCCCCATGATTTGGCACAGTCGACCACGCCTCTTAATACGGCACCTTTGAACACGTCTCTTAATTTGGCACCCTCGACCACGCCTTCCCTAATTTGGCATCTCCGACCACGCCCCCCAAATTTGGCACTATTCGTTCCTGTGCATTCGCTCTAGCGCCGCCCTTGCAACACGGGGCCGCCTGCCTGACTGACCTTCCCTCCGGCGGACAGCGACGCAACGGGACGGACTAAGGCGACGAGGAAGTCAGGAGGGCTTGTCATGAGGGAGGGGAGGGGAGAGGAGAGGAGGGGAAGGAGGGGGAAGGAGAACAAGGAGGAGGAAGGAGGGAAGGGGAGGGGGAAAGGAGGTGAAGGAGAGGGGGAAGGAGGAGGAGAACAAGGAGGGAAGGGCAGGGGAAGAGGAGGAGGAAGGAGGGAAAGGGAAGGAAGAGGGGGAGGAGAGAGGGGTGAGAAGTTGTAAAGGAGAGAGAGAAAGAAAGAGTAAGAGAAGCAGGAAGTGAAAAAAAATGAACATTAAGACAAACGGAGAAAAAAAAGGGGGAAAGGAAGGAGGAAAGACAAGGAGGGGAAGGAAAGGAAAGAAGGACAACCAAAGGAGAGGATCAGGGAGGGGTCAGAGGGTACTCCAACTAGTATGACGCAGCCGAGTATGATCGAAGGGCGTGCGGCAAACGGGTGAAGTGCGAGAAGCGCAACACAAAGGTAACCATCCTTAAGTTCGGGCGCGAAGGCAAGTGTATTTCCGCGTTACTATAAAAGGCAGTGTTCCCCCCCCCCAAAAAAAAAAAAATCATAATCATATAATAAAATCATTAAAAAACAATCCTTACTTGATCCGGATAAATAAAAAAATAAAAAAGATGCAAAAACACGCAAGAAAATACATTAGACTTTTTTAAGTGACGGTAGTAATGCGAGTGGGTAGTAAAACTAAGTAATGGAAAAAAATATGAAATAATTTTTAACAAATCCTTAATAAAGCTTGGATTTAAAGAGAAAATGAACAAATAAATAAATAAACAAAACGGCGACGTATCTTAGCATCATGTGAAGCTCGAGAGATAGAGAGAGAGAGAGAGAGAGAGAGAGAGAGAGAGAGAGAGAGAGAGAGAGAGAGAGAGAGAGAGAGAGAGACAGAGAGAGACTTTTGACGTTGATAAGTTTATTGAGAAAGAGAGACACAGAGAGAGAGAGAGAGAGACTTTTGAGGTTGATAAGTTTATTGAGAAAGAGAGACACAGAGAGAAAGAGAGAGAGAGGAGGAATAGAGAGAGTCAGGAGGGAGGGAAGGCAGGAAAGATTGAGAGAGAGAGAGAGAGAAAGATGCTGCGGAGATGCTGAAGTGTAAGGAGAAGGTTCCCACACTTGATGAAAGGCGGGGCAAGGGTGTCTGGGGTGGGTGAGGGGTGGGCACGGGGGGCGGGGGGGGGACCTGATGGGAGGAGGGAGGGAGTGGGAGGAGGGGGGGAGGAAGGTAGGCGTATAGGGGGGACGACTGGGGAGGGGGCGGGGGGGGGCTGATGGGTGGACTGGGAGGAGGAAGGTAGGCGTATAGGGGGGACGACTGGGGTGGGGGGGGGTGGGGGGATGTAGTAGGGGATAGAGGGTAGGGTCAAGGGACTGGGTAGAGCAAAGGAGAAGGCTGGAGGCGAGGGGGGGGGGGCGAGGAGGGCGAGGGGAGGGGAGTGGGGAGAGAAGTGGGCGGAAGGGGGTGGGTCGGGTGGGCGGAAGAGGGAGGGTGGGGAGAGGGGAGTGAGGGTGGCGAGGGGAGGGGAGTGGGGAGAGAAGTGGGCGGAAGGGGTGAGGGGGTCGGGTGGGCGGAAGAGGGAGGGTGGGGGGGTCGGGTGGGCGGAAGAGGGAGGGTGGGGTGGGGGGGTCGGGTGGGCACTCGGGCAGCCTCCCTCTCGTGTATCTCGTCTCCCGCTGCCCCATGACTCACCTGCCCAAGGTAAAGGGGTATTCGACTTCTTGCTGCTGCCACGTCGCTTCCTCGTCTTTCTCTCTCTATCTCTCTCTCTCTCTCTCTCTCTTTCTCTCTCTCTCTCTTTCTTTCTTTCTCTCTCTCTTTCCTTCTTTCTTGCACTCACTCTCTCTTTTCTTCTCTCATACTACTCCTTCCCTTCTTTTCTTTTTATTTTTATTCTTCCTACTCCTCGCAAACCACCTCTCCTCTCCTTCTCTACTTCCTCTTCCTCTCTCTCTTCTTCATTGTTTTTCTCTTTTCTTCTTCGTCATCATAATTATCATTTTCATCATCGTGTCATCACCATTGCATCATCATTATGACCATCACTGTTATCATTACCATCATCGTTGTTATCAGTGTTATCATCACTATCATCATTATCCCCATCAATATCATCACTGTTGTCATTGTCATCCTCATCACTAATACCATTACCATCATCATCATCACTGCTACCATTGTCATCATCACTATTATCATCATCTGTTATCATTATCATTACCATCACTATCACCATTACCATCATCATCATCACTGCTACCAATGCCATCATCACTATCATCCCTATCATCATCATCTGTTATCATCATCATTACCATCACTATCACCATTATCATTATCATCATCATCATCATCATCATCATCATCCCTCCCCTATAACCCATAACATGATCACGTGATCTGCACCAGCTGTCTTCGGACTTGTATCTCGAGACGAACGTAAGAGTAAGATTCTTTTGAACCGATGGATGGTCGACTTGTTCGTCTCTTATCTTTTTTCTCCTTCTGTTTTCATTCTGTTCTCCTTTTCCCCCTTCTTTTCTTACTCTTTCTCTTGCCTTCTCTTCATTCTATTCTCCTTTTCCCCTTCTTTTCTTTCTCTTTCTCTTGTCTTCTCTTCATTCCATCCTCTCTTTTCCCCTCTTTTCTTTCTCTTTCTCTTGCCTTCTCTTCATTTCATCCTCCGTTTTCCCTTCTTTTCTTCCTCTTTCTCCTGCCTTATCTTCATTTCTTTATTTCTCAACTCTCTTTACTTTTCTTCTTTCTCTTGCCTTCTCTTCATTTATTCTTATCTCTCCTCTCTTTTCTTTTCTTCTTTATCTTGCCTTATCTTCATTTCTTTATTTCTCAACTCTCTTTACTTTTCTTCTTTCTCTTGCCTTCTCATTACCTTCTCTTGCCTTCTTCACTTCTTCTTCCCTCTCCCTATTCCATCCTCTTACTTTTGCTTTCTCTCCATCCTCCCTTTCCTCTTTAACCAGTTTTCCTCTTTCAATTCTTCCCTCTCCCTTATCTCCACTTCCAATGCCCCCTCTTCCCATTCCCTTATCCCCACTTCTCTCTCTCTCTCCCTCTTCCTTATTCCCCCTTTCGTCTATTCCATCGCGTCCCTTCCACTTCCCCTTCCACATTGACTCCCCTCACCCCCGCCCCACCATTGCTACCTAGATCGGCGCTGTACTAGATAGACGGCTATTACGTCACCATAGCCTCATCCGTAGTACTAAAGACACGGTCAGTCACGGCTACACACGCGCATGACAGTTACATGGGTGCGTGACATGCTGATACACATCTCTCTCTCTCTCTATCTCATCTTTTCTGTCTTTCTGTCTGTCTCTCTCTCTCTCTCTCTCTTTCTCTGTCTCTCTCTCTCTCTCTCTCTCTCTCTCTCTCTCTCTCTCTCTCTCTCTCTCTCTCTCTCTCTCTCTCTCTCTCTCTCTCACTCACACACTCATTCACTCACTCACACACTCACTCACACTCACACACACACACACACTCACTTTCTCCCTTCCTCTCCCTCCCCTCGAGCAAACATACACAGTGTCACTCCCTCTCCCTCTCCCTCTCACACACAAGTGCTAGATAGACGGCTATTACTTCACCATAGCCTCATCCGTAGTGCTAAAGACACGGTCAGTCACGGCTACACACGCGCATGACAGTTACATGGGTGCGTGACATGCTGATACACATCTCTCTCTCTCTCTCATCTTTTCTGTCTTTCTGTCTGTCTGTCTCTGTCTCTCTCTCTCTCTCTCTCTCTTTCTCTTTCTCTGTCTCTGTCTCTGTCTCTGTCTCTCTCTCTCTCTCTCTTTCTCTGTCTCTCTCTTCTCTCTCTCTCTCTCTCTCTCTCTCTCTCTCTCTCTCTCTCTCTCTCTCTCTCTCTCTCTCTCACTCACTCACTCACTCTCACTCTCACTCTCACTCACACTCACACTCACACACACATACACTCACACACACATACACTCACACTCACTCACACTCACTCACTTTCTCCCTTCCTCTCCCTCCCCTCGAGCAAACATACAGTGTCACTCTCTCTCCCTCTCCCTCTCACTCTCACACACAAGTCTCAAAGGCAACCACGACTTTTTTTTCTTACTTTGTTTTTCATATGTAAATTTCTCTCGCACAGAAGCCAAAACTTCGTGTCTAATACAAAGGATTGGAAACT
>NW_028234427.1:36963143-36970737 GCF_977035675.1 Penaeus japonicus | reverse complement strand
GGGTGGCGGGCGGTTGGGGCTGGATTGTGGGAGGGGGGAGGGGGGGGGGCGTGCGGCTCTCTCCTTTGCTTGCTCATTTGGGTTTGTTTTCATCGACTCCTTCTTGTTATTCTTGAATGGCTTTATTGATTAACACTCTCTCTCTCTTTCTCTCTCTTTCTCTCTCTCTCTCTCTCTCTCTCTCTCTCTCTCTCTCTCTCTCTCTCTCTCTCTCTCTCTCTCTCTCTCTCTCTCTCTCTCTCTCTCTCTCTCTCTCTCTCTCTTTCTCTATCTCTCTCTCCCTCTCTCCCTCTCTCCCTCTCTCTTTTTCCTCTTCCTTCTGCCTCTCCCCAACTAAAACCTCTTACCAGATCTCTTTTACTTCTTCTTCCTCCTCCTCCTCCTCCCTCTCTCCTCTTATTATTCCCATCCTCCCTATCACCCACCATCCTAGCATCATTTCCTCCTCCTCCTCCTCCTCCTCCTCCGACTACTCCTCCTCCTCCTCCTCCTCCTCCTCTTCCTCCTCCTCTCATCTCCGCCATTTTCTTTGCTCTTCCTCCTCCAATTCAAATAAGGAAGACACGAACACAAGAGAGGAGACCAAGTCTTCCGGAACGCGATACACACCTCCGTTGGCTGAGAATATGGATGATTTCACTGCGTGTGTGGGGGGGGGGGGAGTGTGTGTGTGTGTGGGTAGGGTGGGTGGGGGTGGGTGTGTGTGTGGGTGGGTGGGTGGGTGGGTGGGTGGGTGTGGGGGGGGGGGAGTGTGTGTGTGTGTGGGTGTGTTTGTTCGTGTGTGTGTGCGTGTGGGTGTGGGTGGGTGGGTGGGTGGATGGGTGGGTGTGGGTGTGGGGGGGGGACTGTGTGTGTGTGTGTGGGTGAGTGGGTGGGTGGGTGTGTGTGTGTGTGTGTATTTGTGTTTGAAGGGGACGAGTGGATGAGTGGAAGAGGAGGGGAGGGGGGGAGGGGAGGGAGGGTCGTCGTTCATACCCTGCAAGGTCGTCGTCTGCCATTATGTATTTACATTGCGGTCCGTTCGGGCACCTTTTAGCTAGACCTCGGCCGTGTGTGTTTTGTTTTGAGAGTGCTGGGTGGTGATTTTTCGTTTTTTTTATATATATATTTTTATTTTTATTTTTAATTATGTGATTGTATAAACCTCTCTCTCCCTCTCTCCCTCTCTCTCTCTCTCTCTCTCTCTCTCCCTCCCTCTCTCTCCCTCTCTCTCTTTCTCTCTCTCTCTCTCTCTCTCTCTCTCTCTCTCTCTCTCTCTCTCTCTCTCTCTCTCTCGTCTCCTTTTTCTCGTTCCCCTTCCTCTTCCCCTTCCCTTCTCCTTCGAAACAACCTGTCAAATAACTCTAACCCTGTGGCTTAGTAAGTAGTCTCAGAAGAACCCAAAAGGACTCCGGATTGACCCGAAACGGCGTCTGGGAAACAAGGAGACGAGAGCTTGCAACCTTGGGAAAGGAGAGGAGGAAGGGAGGTGAAGGAGAGGAGGAAGGGAGGTGAAGGAGAAGAGGAAGGGAGGTGAAGGAGAGGGACGTGGCCTCGCGTGCGCCGAGGATCCTACAACCTCTCGAAGTACAGGGAGGGAGTCATGGTCTCGCCGCCCTCCGAAACCCGCATGCATTTCGTACCTTATTTCGCAATAAGTCTTGCTGCCTTCGGCCCGGAGGTCGGTTTTTGTTTCTCTTTTTTTTTTGTTACGAATATGGGGGGAAAGATGGGGAAGAGAAGAAGGGGCGTTTGAGGAGGTGGAAAGAGAAGATGCAGAGGAGAAGGAAGATGATTAGAGAGAGAGAGAGAGAGAGAGAGAGAGAGAGAGAGAGAGAGAGAGAGAGAGAGAGAGAGAGAGAGAGAGAGAGGGAGACGGGGGGAGGGGGAGAGAGAGAGAGAGAGAGAGAGAGAGAGAGAGAGAGAGAGAGAGAGAGAGAGAGAGAGAGAGAGAGAGAGAGAGCGAGGGGGAGAGAGAGAGAGAGAGAGAGAGAGAGAGAGAGAGAGAGAGAGAGAGAGAGAGAGAGAGAGAGAGAGAGAGAGAGAGAGAGAGAGAGAAAAGAAAGGGGAGAAGAGAAGGAAAAGAAAAAAAAAGAACATAGAAACTGTAGTAAAAAGGCAGGATAGGCCGGAGTAAAAAGTGTCTGGGGAACAATGAGACTGGTGCATCCTCTTCTGATGATATTTATTTGTGCGCTCCCTATTGGTCGAACAAACCTGACATTGCAAAGAACTAGCCACTATTGATATATTGTAATTCTTTCTCCTCTATGCATACATGGATGGCGCAAAAATCGTGTGGCGGTTGTACGCTTTTCCTTCTATCTCTGTTTTGGACTAGTCATACCCTCCCTCGCTCTCTCCTCGCTGTTGGTTTCCTTTTCCCGCCCTTTTCCCTTTTTTTATCTACCTCCCCTCTCTCTCTCCTCTCCTCTCCAATCTTTCCCCTTCTACTCACTACTTCCTTTCTTAACCGCCCTCCCCTCTAGCTATCTTCACCCATTCAACACCGGGGTCCATCTAAATCACCCAACCTCCCCACTCCCATCTCTTTCCTTTTCTTCTTCTACTTGTTGTTGGTCCCCACTTCTTTTTCTCCTTCGTTTCCTCTTCTCCTTCTTTTTCCTTTTTATTTTTCTTCTGCTCCTCTCTTCCTTCTTCCTCCTTCTCGTTCTCCACCTCCACCCAATTCCCTTCACTCCATATTCCTTCCTTTTTCTTCCTTTTCTTTCCTTCGTCCTCCATATCTCCTCCCTTCCTCCTCTTTCCCTCCTCCAAATCCACAAGTTACACTTCTTTTCTCTCCTCACTCCTCCCCTCCCTCCTACAGTCACATCCCACTCCCCTCCTAACTTCCGTACCCTCCCCTCACTTCATTCCCACATACTCCCTAATGCCCACCCTCACCATCTTCAACATCCTTCCTACACCCACCACTCCAATCAACCCACTCCTCTCTCCTCCTCCCCACTCTCCTCTCCCCCCCCATCCTTTCCCAAACCTCCCCTCTCTTCCAATCCTTCCCTAACCCATCCAACCACCTCCTCATCCCCACCTCCCTTACACTTCCCCCCTTCAAATATCTAACTACCTACAAATCCCCAACCTAATCCCATCCCACCTCAACTTCCACTCCCCTACTACTCTAATATCCACCACCAACCAACAATCCTAAATCCCCTACCTTCCATTCACCACCCACCTTCCCCCTTTCCCACCCCTTCATAACCTCTCAAACTACACCCCACCACCCACCACAGCACACAACCAGCTCTTACAACCAACAAAGAGAAATTAACAAAAAAACTCTAAAACCAAGACACAAGAACTGTCAAGAAGAGAAGATCCATTAAGGAATAGAGCAAAAACCGAACCCCAAAGAAAAGGGTGGAACAGAGCTGGAATCAATGTTAAGATGAATGATGTTTCACTATGACACCGGCAGCCAAAAGGGAGCTCCGCTCGCTCAAGCACGCCGACGCCTACGCATCCGTTGCCCGATGTGTGTGTGTGAGGAGAGAAAGGGTGAGGGATGAGGAAAAAGGAAAAAAAAAAGGAGAGGGTAGAGGGGAGAGGAGTGAGGATTGATTGGGGGGAAGACGAGGAGGTGAGGTGTGATAGGGGGGAAGGGAGAGAGAAGGGGGAGGCGGAGCAGTTATGAGAGAGTGTGAGTGACATGTGTGAAGTGAGATAAGGGGTGTGTGTGTGTGTGTGAGGGGAGAGAGAGGAGTGAGAAATGAGGTGTGATAGAGGAGAGGGAGAGAAAGGATGAGGGGAATAGGAAGAGATGATGGGTGAGGGGTGAGGGTGCCACGTGAGAAGAGAGGTTTGAGAGGGAAGAGGGAGGCGTGATGTGGAGAATGAGAGGATAAGTGTAGTAGAAAGTGATGAGCACAGGAGAGAGTGAATAGGTATTGATACATGAGTTGTCAGAGAAATGTAGAGGAGAGAGAGAGGAGTTAGGTAAGTAGATGGTGAGAATCAGAAAGAGAGCATTGGTTAAGAGTTAGAGGATAGAGTTATTTAGAAATGATGAGGTGTGTAAGGACATGAGCTCAAATGAACGATTACAAAAAAGTCGGTGGTCATATTACTATTCCACAGAACAAAAGAACCTACAGGAAGTGCCTCTTCTAAAACGTTGTGTCTCTCGGAAGGAAATGATCGAGACCGCTTCTATTGTGTGAGTGTGACACACTAACCTCACCCGCTGATGTCACGCTGAAGGGAAGACGAGCAGCAGCTGATCTGATCGAGTGATGACGTCACATCTGATCGAGTGATGACGTCACGCCTTGACGTCATCACTCGGAGCGAGAGTTCGAAGCCTCGACTTATCCGGAGCTCGTTTCCACAGCAGGGAAATGCTTGAGTTTTTTTGAGTTTTTTTGAGTTTTTTTTGCAGTTTTTGCACTGAAACTGAGTGAAAGAACGGATATTCGATCGGTTCTTGCAACCAAAATTGTACTCACGTTCGTTGAATGAAAAAAGTCGCTGAAAAAATTGAATGTTAATTTGTCGCGCGATCGGATTGGGAGCCTTGTCTTTTTTACCGGTGACTCACCCCTCCACTCCACCATATTAAAACACACCACGTGCGATATTCCTCAAAATACAAGGACCTATAATGTAAGAAGTAATGACATGTGGCGTACGGTGAATGTGAGGATTTTCTTTCACCCCCTCTCTCTTGCCTTTCTCCCCTCACTTCTTCTCTTCTATTCACTACCGTCCTTCGATAAATTTTCTTTAAAACAAAATTGGAATTATTTGCAGTCATAACAGTGACTGCGAAAATTAAAATAATATAATTCTACGTAACACAATCATTCTCTCCCCCCACCGCTACATGAGTTCATCGCAATAGAGCGATCGTCCGGTGTTTATAAACCTTTACCGCTAATTTAGGAGTAGAAAGAGGGAGAAGAGGGGGCGAAAAAAAAGTCGAAATTGTACGTCGTGGTAGGAGAATTTAAAAGAATTCGCGTCGTAAAATTATCGTTAAGTTAATTGAGCTCGACTTCATTTTCCCTTTTCTATTTTCTTTCGTTCATGAGACAGAAGCAGACAGAGAAGCACGACGTGCTGAACCGTTGGTTAACGGGACGCCGTTCGTTTCGTGTACGATTTTTTATTAAATTTCTCGACTTATATATTTCGCTGTTTTGCTTTGTTAATTTGTTGTTTTTTTTCGTTTTTTTTTTTTTTTTTTATTTTTTTCTTTTTTTTTTTTCTTTTTTTTTTTTTTTTTATTTATTTTATTTTACTTTTTTTTTGTTTTTTTTTTTTTTTTTTTTTTTTTTTTTTTTTTTTATGTATTTTCTTTGTTTTTTTTTATTTATTATTTCTTTTTTTTTTTTTTTTTTTTTTATTTTTTTGTTTTTTTTTTTTTTTTTTTTTGTTTTTTTTTTTTTTTTTTTTTTTTTTTTTTTTTTTTTTTCATTTATCTGTTTTTTGTGTTCTTTATTTCACTTACTTCCTTTGTCTTTTTTTGGTTTGTTTCACAGGTCGCACGTTCTATTGATTTGCACGTTTGGTAGTGTTTTGTTTTCTAAGCTTTGTTATTAGTAGCATTGTAACTACAAAGACCCAGGGAGAAGACCACACCAGACCTAGATAAACGCACAAAATCAAAAACAAGTTCTATCTCTCTTACTTCTTCTTCATGGATGACAGAAACCCTACAACATTGCACAAAAGATGCAAGAAGGCAGAAAAAAAACAAAGAAAATCTGACAAGAGACAGTTGGCTTTAATAAAAACTAAACATGAGATATATAAAGATAGAACTAGATAGATATATTAGTAGATAGATAATACATAACAAAAGATTTAAGATGCAATACATAGTATATACTGTAATTATATATATATATACAATATTAGATATAATTTATATTTCAGAATAACATATACACACGTTTAAGCATACGTTTTTTCTATACAATTAAATTGTAAATTAAAATAACTTCGTAAACAAAAATAACAATTGCGACAAAATATATATAAGAGATTGGGTAATGATACATTATCAATTTTTCTTCAAAAACAGGCACACAGACTACTCCATTCAAGTTGGCCCGGCAAGGAGAGAGCTGCAATAACTTTCCACTTAAAAAAAACACTCCCTAACATACGGTTATAGGTCAGGATGGGAGGGATAGAGTGGGGATGCGGGGGTGGGTGAAATTGATTACTATTACTATACTTTTCCGCAAAACACGTGTTTGGTTCGCCGTGGCCTCAATGGTTCACCGCTCTCAGGGATCCGTTAAAGTTCATAGGGTCTGGCATGTCCATGTATATCATAAAATATATAAATAACTAATATAATATATATATAGATTAATATATATATATATATATATATTAAAAACCTAATATATATATAAATTTATATTTATAGTTATATTATATTTACATATATTATCATATATACACAAAGGTATATATGTTATATCTAAATGTAAATATATATAATATAAACATTTTCTATATGTAAATATATGTAAAACCAATATATAAACTATAGTATATATGTAATATATATACTATACATATTATAAATATATATATACTTATATATAGATATTATACTAAATAATGTTATATATATACATATATGTATCATATATATACATATGTATAATACATATAAATATACATATTCTATATTATGTATATAATATGTTATACTATGAGTAAATATTATATATGTAAATATATATATATTATATCATATAATTATGTATATATATGTGTAAATATATAGGTATACAATATATATAGTATACTATATATGTATATATATATATACTTTATTACATATACACATTACACAATACACACTTACACACACATATACATATATAACATATATAACATATATATAACATATAATATATAAATAGATATATATATATATATATATATATGTGTGTGTGTGTGTGTGTGTGTGTGTGTGTGTGTGTGTGTGTGAGTGAGTGAGTGAGTGAGTGAGTGAATGAGCGAAAGAGAGAGAGAGACAGACAGACAGACAAAGGCAGAGAGAGGGAGAGAGAAAGGGAGAGCGAAAGATGGAGATAAATGCAGGAAGAAAAACCGAGATGCAGAAAGACAAACAAGCGCGCGAGTTCACCTAATGAGTGAAAGGGAATGAATGACTTTGAATGTAAACCTCAGGTACGAGAAGAAGAAAAAAAAAACATAAAATTCGGAAACGCTCCCACCAACACCCACTTTCCCACCCCCCACTCCCACTCAGCCACCCACAAGAAGAAGAAGAAAAAAAAAAGATAAACCCACATACACCATTCCAAAATAATAACAACAACAACAAAAACAACAACAAAAATAATAAAAGAAATAAAGAAGGAAAAAAAATATATATAAACGATAATCAAAAGACCTCCCATCATTCCTCTCCTCGTTTCTGCAAGTCATTCTCCTCAGCATGAGAGCTTCACCAAGGTTTCCGACACTCCCCCCTTCCCCCCTCCCCCCCCACCCCCACCTCACCACCCTAACTCCTTTTGGCTTTTCAATGTCCTTTGCGATGGCATTGTTGCAGTGATAAGAGGAACTGTGTCTTGTCATGGTGGCGGGTAGTGGATAG
>NW_028234427.1:36924619-36949619 GCF_977035675.1 Penaeus japonicus | reverse complement strand
TTAGTCCGGATACTCTGCCCGAATACAGTCCAGTCACTTGGTGCCCAGAATCCATTGATCCAAGTTTCTTTAATATATTCCATTAGAATTTGAAGTGGTCCAGGAGGCACTCGTAATTCAATCTGTTCAAATGTTGTTTTTATGTGTTCTTCAGGGAGGAAAGGAAGTGCCATGAGCTGCCTTATGAAATCCTTAGTTGGGCGATGATTCATGTATGGTGCAGCCAGTCCTATTTCTTGGATTTTTCTCCAAATGGCTTGATTCCAATGGAACGAGCATCCTTGCAATTTTACCATCGGGAGTAATGTCCTGACAGCCGACCATACAGCAGCTTCAAAATCCAAAACCATTTCTCTACTTTGCACTCCTGTAGTATGTCTAAAATAGCCTTAAAAACTTTCTTGTAATCTTTTTTTCTTTTCCCCGACATGAGGGTAAATACTAGAGGTACTTGTTTTATATTTCCTTCGATTCCTTTCACAAATGCATGGATGCCAAATAATTGATAGAATGGCTTGCGCACTACACGAAATGTAGCATCCACGTACCACGTCCTTGCATTCTTGAGTAAAGCAAGTTGTTCAGAAGTAGCGAATACTAAGTGTCGGCCACCAGTTATAACAATATCCTTCTGAAGGAACTCTTTTGGGATGTAATTGTCATCCAATTCAAAGTTCAAATTATCTGGTTCATCAGGTCTGTCACCCTGTCTAAGGCGATTTAGAGACCGTGCTATATTAACTGTATTTAAACAGGCTGCATCATCCCCTTCTGTGGCAGTTATAGCACGATCCACTAAAGAAGAAGCGGATGAAAAAATGTTCACCTTCTCTTTGGCTAAGGCCTTTGCAGCAGCAATGACTTCAGCCTTAAAAGTAGCACCTTGTTGGGGTTCGTGAACATGATGATGAGATCCTCCGGTGAAAATGGAGCCATTCTGAAGGACAGTAGCAGGACATGTTAGCATCTTGTTTCTCACACTACAGCGCCAAGTTACTTTACCAGTTGGATTTTTCTTCTTCCCTGTGGCCTTTTGGTTATAGGTATAACCAAAGGAATCTACAAGGAGGGCATTTCCTCTTCTCGTACCACCTTCAATGATCTTATAGAGGTTTATAAATTCAGCCCCTATACCTGGAACTTCATCAATAATGTCATCAGGTAGAATACTTTCTTAATACCTTAGAAAAGGGAAAACAAATTTGAATATTATAAACCTATCTTTTTTTTAGTTACTCCTCAATTAAGCAGCATTTTCTCTTAGTTGTTCCGAGAAAACGGTTTTGCGAACTGCTTCGTGCGAACAGGACGGGAACGTTGGCTCGGAACTAAGTGTATGATTGCTAGTGATCGTGATAATATCATCTATTATTCTCTAATAAACAGAGAGAGAGAGAGAGAGAGAGAGAGACCACATGTCAATTTCTCTCTCTCTCTGTGAGGCCTGGATGAAATATTCAGGAGGAGTTGGACTCAGACAAACAACACAAATATACAAACAAGTGTCTTATTGAATTCTTTAGAAATATACATAGACAACATATGATTTATACACTTTTGGTAATATATACATTTATGATTCTATATTCCTTTCCTTGGTCATGAAATGACACGTGGTTTCTCTCTCTCACTGTAGTTCTTATATTTAAGTTAACATCTTGGGAGGCCGTAGTGCCTGGGGCCGCAGTGACTAGGGTTGACGGTGAGAGAGGCCGTAGTGACTAGGGCCGTAGTGACTAGGGCCGAAGTGACTGGGGCCGTAGTGGTTGAGGGCTGTAGTGACTGGTTCCCCTGCAAATCATTACTTGTGTCCTACATTTCCCACTGTCAAATGCAAACCAACCTCCGAGATGTAAATTCTGTCAGCATGTAAGACATTACTGTTAGATCAACATTTATGTTTGACCTTTTCATGATGGGTGGCCATATATTTACCTAATGCCATTACAGCTCATTTGTGTTTTTTTTTACAAGTCAGGAAAAATGTGTAAAACAAATGCAATTATACAGAATGTCTATATATGAGGAGGTTCCATGACGCAATAAGACATCATGGGTTATGAGGGAAATATAACGATGATATGATATCGCATCATCTGGTGTGAATGAGTTAATGGATATTAGGGTAGAGTTCTTATATGCCATTATTTATTTTGGTAAATGTTTCTGAGATATTGGCATAGACCTTTCATGAAGTACTGGTTTTCTTTTTTTCATATATATATATATAATTGCGATTTGTATACTCTAGAAAAGAAACTAAATAGACAGGAGTTTGAAGACAAAGAAAATTGTAATCACAAATTAATATAATTTGTGTAGTTTATAGCTGTTTTATGACTGTAATAAGTTTTTGAGTTTGATATAAAAGGCATAGAAGAGAAAATTCACCTTAAAGCAATAATCGTCTTTTCCCTTCAGAATATGCCTTCAAGGCCATCAACCAGGGAGGACAGACGTCGGTGGCCTGCAAAGGCGAGGACACTGCCGTCTGCGTAACCCAGAAGAAGGTTCCAGTAAGTATTTTATTTTTTATGCAAGTTATTTTTGTTGTGATTATTGTTAGTGTTATCCCTTGTAATCATGTTATTTTTTATGTTCTCTTGTTATTACTGTTATTATTATTATCGTTTTAAGAGTCAACATAAAGTGCTAACTTAATATTTTATTTCAGTGACGAATATAGTTTTAGGGGAAGTGTGAATATTATGGATTGGTTTGGTTTAGTTTTCTTCAAAAATATTTACAATGCTAAATAAGAAGTTCATATATAAACTTGTCATATATATATATATTTATACCTTTTCTTCTATGATTTAAAGTTCAACTCTGTATTAGACAAAGGTAATGTAGCACAAACACTTTCCTATTTCTTCCAGGATAAGCTGATTGACCCAGTTACAGTGACCCACATGTACCAGCTGACGGAGAATGTCGGTTGCGTCATGACTGGCATGCAGCGTGAGTATCCCCTTGCTTGGCTTTTGTTTGCTCTGTCAACTTGCACATATCAAGGAATATGAAGGATGAAGGATGTCGGTTATTGGATTAGTATTGGGGAGAAAAAGTTTTTAGAATTGTTTTTTATGAGCTAAGTTACCTGTGATTATTGTTAGCTTATGTAATATACATAACTGTATATTGATGCTGATAATTTCTGATATTTTCCCCAAAGGAATGTTTTAACATCGGCTTTTTGTCTTACAGTACAATTTAGCATCTATAGTAGTTACTTCAAATAGATACTAAGGCTTACAGAAGAAAAACTTAAGAAATTCTGTTCATGTAAAGTAACACATTTATTCATTTCTTTCATGTACACTTTCTATAAAGGTATATCATGCAACGTTCTCTCTACAGCCGACAGTAGCTACCAGGTGATGGTGGCTCAGCATGAGGCCAACAACTACAAGTACAAGTACGGGTACGACATCCCAATTGATGTCCTCTGCCGACGCATTGCCGACATCAACCAGGTCTATACCCAGAATGCTGAAATGCGCCCCTTAGGATGCTGTAAGTACTTGGTCATCTGTATCTTCCCACTATCTGTCGGTAATTCTCTAGATATTTAAGGGGTTTTATATGAAATAGTGAAAAATTTACCTGTTGCCCCTTTTCATATTAGGGTATATTTGCCAGTCTGCAGAAATTCCATGTCCAGGGTTTTTATATGGTACACAGCTTTCTTTATTTTCAGCACATCCAATATTGTTTGTTTTAAATGTGCAGTGCATGACTCTTCTCTTTTCTTTTTGCAGGCATGATACTTATAGGCTATGATGATGAGCTTGGACCCTGTGTTTACAAGACGGATCCTGCAGGCTACTATTGCGGAAACCGTGCATGCTCTGCTGGCGTCAAACAGACAGAGGCTAACAGCTTTTTGGAAAAGAAGTAAGTGTGTTTATTAAGATATTAAGCTTCAGTATTTAGGAAGGTTGTATGAGAAAACCCACCCCACCCCTATCATCCATCTAGTTGTATATTCATTAGACTTGAATGTTGACAAGTACATCATTTGTATTGTAAATGCTTGATTGCTTAATCACAGACATCTTTTTTATTACAGATTGTCATACAGTCTTTATTAGAATTACATGATTTCCCTGCAATTCACTTATTCTTGTACGTTTGCATTCAGGTACCGCAAAAAGACAAATTACTCCCATGATGAGACCGTCCAGATGGCCATTACTTGCCTTATGACTGTCCTGTCAGCAGACTTCAAACCCACAGAAATTGAGGTCGCTGTTGTGTCAAAAGAGGAACCAAAGTTTAGGTAAGAAATATATATCGCTTCTTATTATAATTATCCTTTTTGTTGTCCAGAAAAGTTGGAATAGGATAGAAATAGATTGTAGTTAGAGATAGAGTATTGTCATCAATGTTTTTATTTGGATAACAAATATTCAGTGATTGTAAGTGATGTTGAGATGCTGGGCTCAAAGTAAATGTCATTTAAAACTTTTAAAAAGTTTAAAGTAAAATACAATTCAATGAAAAGGTTTACAAATTCAAAGTCTTCTCTGAACTTGTCTCTTCTAATACAAAGTCCAATTTTTAGTAAATGAGAGAGAGATATATAGATCAAAATAATGGTCCCCAGTTATTGAAACCACTTTCTAACTCCTTGCAGGACTTTGTCTGAGCAAGAAATCGACTACCACCTGAGTGCCATTGCCGAGAGAGACTAAGGAACCCTCGGCTGGTGCTCTTTTCTTTATTTTCTATGTAAGCTGTAAGGAACCATCACCCAAGAGAGCCTCTATCTGTAAGGATGTATACTGAGAATGTATTGGAACTTTGAGTCTAGAAGAAAAACTACCAGAAGAAAAGTCATACATTATATAAAGTGTATATTGAATCTTCATTTTGTATTTCAAATCAAAATGTAAATTTGTAAGATCTGTAAGTCTGTAAACAACAGGTGTCTCTTTGGGATTATAGTCTTTGCTGTTAATTTTCAAGTGATTTTCAAGTTTCATTGCCTTTGTTTTTATGCATTTATCAATCAATGTGCACCCAAAGTTGTTTATATTTTTCTTCTGACTGGAACAGTTCACATATAGTATCTTATTGAGAATCCTTCACAGAATAAAAGGAAGTTGTAGGACTTGTTTGTTTAAGTTGGCTTCAGGAAGGCTCCCAGCGACAGTGTGTGTAGTATGCTCTCAACCACTGCTTAACTTTTTATAAATGAAAATATTGTAATGGTACACTTGAATTAAAAGTACTTCAGAAATTCCTTTTGTTTGGTCATTGGTAACCTGCAGATTTTAAAACTTTGACTAACCTTGCAAATTGTGATTGTGATTCAAGAAGAATATCATTATTGTTAGTAACATCATCAAAGAACTTGTTATTAACTCAAGATTGGCTAAAAAGCAAAAGTATCACAATTTGCTTTTAAAGAAAATGTTAAAAGGAAAGCAAGAAACAGCAGTAAGTTTTCAAGAATATATTTGTGGTAATATGGATATTAGTATAATTTAGAGTGAAAATAACATTATCTTGTCAGTCAGTATAGTGACTAGAGATATATTATTCTGAATATAAACTTGTTTGTATATTGATGTGGTTTACAGAGTGTGAAAGTGTGTTTCCAGCATGCCCAGTAATTCTTTCGAGTCAACATGGGCTGGGAAAACTTGGAGCGCTTTCTGCACAATGATATAACTTGTCTGTAGATCTCCAGTCTGAAAAAAGTCAAAATAATTATTACTACATGTCCATAATTAGAGGATGATGATGTTTAATAGTCATTACACATACTTCATATATTTCTGCATATAAACTATCAGGGAGAGTATTTTTTTTTTTTATCTTATGATAGAAACAAAACTAAATTTCAGTTGGTCAATGAAACAAAATACTAAAAATAGACAAAGATAGCAAATATGTAATTGGAAGCAGGTTAGCCTACTGTACATGATAATTACAGGTTTCAGCCAATTTCACTTAAAGAACATTATGCTCTTTTAAACTATACAAAGTTTGTTATAAAAGTGTACTATTAGCCTTTAAAAGAACTCTATGTGCAGAAAGGATGGGAAATACATTTTATTTTACTTATTACTTTGAATTTTTTTTTTTTTTCATCTACTTACAATAATTATCTCGGCTCTAATTGTTTTAATGTGGACATTAATAATATGGACAATTTGGACACAAAAACGACATTGGCTGTGCTTCATCCAGTAAGCACACATAATTGAGATTGATAATTTAAAAGCTAATATGATCAAGATATAAATTCGCCATCATAGCTATAATTTCAAGTCTCCATGACGTACCTTGTGAGCAAGTTTAGAATGGTTAAAATGAGGCTGGAACATGTGAGGGGCTAAAGTAGCAGAGGTCATGAAGAAGGCACGAGCGGTATCGTAGTTCCCCCGTCGGTATTCCAAAACGCCAAGGTTATTGTAGGATTCGCCATGGTCGTTGTTGGCCACTAGAGACAGGCGGAAGCACTGGTAGGCTAGGTTGATATCACCAATTCCCTGGTGAATGCGTTATCAAATAAGAAGTCTAGATGTGAATGTTTATATGTATAATATTATGACATGCATACTTTCATTGTGTTCATTTGTGTAAACAATTTTCGTATATACAGGTACACAAAGCTAAGATTGTAAAAGACTTGGTAATTTAAAACAACAATTCATCATACATACTAATGCAATGTGGCCTAGGTTGTACCAAACGTCCGCAACGCTTTCGTCTGTTGCAAGGCTTAATGCCCGCTCAAAGCACGTGAGAGTCATGTCATATTGCTGGGCATAGAAGCAACACAAACCCAAGTTGTTGAATATTTCACAGTTATAGATACCCATCTGTAGTAGTCGCCTGGGAATGGAATTTTGTGATGGTGAGATAAATATGGAAAGCTGGGAAACATGGAAATAGTTTAGTTAAAGATATCAAGAAATTAAAAATATATCTGAAATTATTGCACTAACAGGGGTGTTGTCAGGGAGAGTGAAAAGCTTACCAAATATTTCTTAAAAGATACTTATATTTAGGAAGAAATTATTCCATAGCAAACATTTGTGCTATGTATATCCATAAAAAAATATTTTTAGGAACTATATTTGGCTTGATGACTGTCACTTAATATTTTTTTATAAACACACAAAACTTACCTGTAAAACCTCAAGGCTACCTCAGGCTGATCAGTGTAAAAGTGGTTGGTCCCGATACACGCGATGGCTTCAACATGAGTTGCATCATAATGCAAGACATCTTTGTAAAACTTTACTGCTTTTGTCAGGTCATGTAGCCCTTCATATATCCTTCATTGGGAAGGGAAACCAGAATATTGAAATTATTGTACATATACAACAGAAACAGACAAATCTATAACAAATCTGGTTTATCAATACACATTATTTTGCCACACTGATTTGCAAAAAGGAATCAAAGAATAATGTAATAGAACTCCCAAACCTTGCTATAGCAGTTAGTAAAGTTACTTCACCAGGGAATTTGTCAAGCCCACTCTTATAAATCTCAAGAGCTGCCATTGGCTGGTCTAAACGGATGTAGACTCGGCCAAGGAGGAGGAAGGTGTTAATATTATCTTGCTGTTGTAAGGCTGACTGGAACACATGTGAAGGAAATTCAGAGCTTGAAGCTAATCTCTGAACTGTAACTAGCATTGCTTGCTAAATCTAACATTACAATATGTGATCAGATATTAAAGAATATAGTTATTCAACATTCCTCAATAGATGTGCAGATAAAATGGAAGAAAACTCACTTTAAATTGTTTCTCAGCATCACGGAACAAACCAAGCCTGTAGTAGCAACGTCCGAGCTGCACTTTCCACCACCAATCCTTGAACTCTTGGGCTTGTGTGGCTTGTGCTGCCAAATCCAGTGCCTGTTAATGGGGAACAATTACTCATAAGTAAGGGTATCATAATCATGTATTAAACTTGAGATGTGACCTTTTCCAGCCTTTATTTGTAATATTTCAAAAATTAAGAAAGAAAAAGAAAAATGTGAGGAAACTGGACAACAGTTTTAGACATGAGTGATAGGAATACATTTAGTTACATACTTTAACTTTATCTGGGAAAAAAGGAATTCATATCTGTACTCACATGCCTCACATCATTTTCATGATAATAAATATACTCAAATAAAGCCTTTGCAATATTTGGTTGGCTTGCATATTTAGCAACATTCAGGCGAGCCAAGTTGATGAAAGGACCCTCTCCTGAAGGCAACATAGATGCTGTCCCGAGACGCACGTGCCTTCCTGAAATATTATGATGGTCTCTAGCAAAAGTAGCAGTAGGTGTATTCTTATTTCTAAGCTTATAAGAGAGTAGAAAGGAAAATTCAGATTAAAACAAAAATTGAAGCTCTTCAAGTTAAAGTAACAGATTCTGTTATAACTAAGGATATAGAATAGCATTTTGGAGAGTGGAAATTGAACCTGATGTATTCCTTCAGAAAACAATCACCATATGTTAAATTCTATAAACTGACATACATTATACTATTTAAAATAATCTGAAAATAACCTTAAAGTAACTTATATAGAAGGAGAATATATATATCTACACAAAATACTGGCATGCTATTTTTCAAAGTTCTACACAACACAAGCAACACGAACCAGAAGCTGCAGAGACAGGACGAGCCGTCTGGGCTGTCCTGGGGGTGCGTAAAGCCTGATCCATTGTGCCTGGCCTTCCCCCCTGTGACCCTGGGCGCACCACTCCACTCAGAGGCCGTCCTGACTGGGTGGAAGGCCTGCCGCATTGAAATAGACAGAACATATTAGACTTCTTGCTGATAAGTTATTATAAGTTACTATCCTTTTCATTAAATATCAAAGTGAAACAGAAAAAAGCATAAGAATATCACAAATTACTAAATGCATGATACCTACCTGAAAGCTTGAGAAGGTCCACCGTGACCACCAGCAGAAGATGGTGGAGCAGTGCGAAGAGATGTCCCCGGTCGTGCCACTGAAGCGATGGTGTTGTCATCCATTAATACATCTGCTAATCCTTCCTCTTCTCCATCGCACTCGTCCACCCAGACTTGTTCGGTTAAAGCGCGTGTCTTTAAACTCCATACTGCCTGGAATAAAGATTTTTAAAAATTTATTAAGTTTTCTTTTTTTTTCTACTAGACCTAGATGAATCAAGTTTGGAATAGATTTTATTTAACCTTGATGGATCATATAGTATTATGTTCTGAAGTCATATGATGTTCTGACATTGTATTTTACTTTGATTTTCAGGTTTTTCTTTGCTATATATTCTTTAGGTTAGTAATTATGCCAATTAAAGACATATTATATATGAAATTACATTCATTATTGTGAATTTCATTACAGATAGGTTATCACTGACAATATATTTTTTATAATACATATATTTATTACCAGAATAACATAAATCACAAATGATTTTTTTCTTCTTCCAAACAACAGAAAATTATTAGCAAAGAACTTAATAAATAACTTAAAGAATAAATCACTGAGAGAAATTAAACATGAACATCAAAATCGAACATTATATATATACACCGCAACTGATAAAGTTAACTATCTTGTGATATATATTCTCACCTGATCATACGGGTTAGTAGTTAGTAAATTCGTACATATTTCAATACACTTTTCAAATTTCCTTCTTCTAAAGGCACTCAACGCCAAAAATAATGGATCCATAATGTGTGCGGAAGAGCAGCTAAACGTCAAGGTGCATTTTCACTCTAGGTATTTGTTTACGCTGGTTGCCATGGTAACGGGAATTCATTCACAAAATGCGATAAATGCATTTTAATTCTCAAGTACATACATATATTTGTAAGAAAAAGAAAAAAAAATGTTAGATAATTATGTAGTGTTAAAAATGTTGTATGTCATGCTATTTAAGAGGAAAAGAAAATAGGGTAAAAATACAGGATTTTTTGGAATTACTATTTGAAGCTCGTTTATGGTAGACTATAGTATTTTGTAGCTGAAAAATCTTATAGAAATAATCATGATCATGGTTCTTGAGATAATCAACCGAAATCGTAAATAAAATTATTGGTGAAAGGGGATTCTAAAAACTTTTAAAATATTTTCGTGGCGGTTCTCTTCGTCACTCATTTTGTATTTCTAATTTTTCACTTACCATCATCAGCAACTTTGATTTTATAATCTGTGGGTCTGAGAATACAATATGTACTTTTGTATCAGTAAATAAGCACTGTGAAAATGAGTAAATAACATCACAAATAAAACAAAAAACTAAATTTAAAAAATTCATACCACATAGACACGCAAAAAAAAAAAATCAAATTAATCAAATATCCTGAAAATATAACCTAAAAAAAAAGAACTAAGTAGAAAAGATATTACTAAAATAGAAAAGATATTACTAAAATAGAAAAGATATTACTAAATAGAAAAGATATTACTAAAATAGAAAAAATATTGCTGAAATAGAAAAGATATTATTAAAATAGAAAAAATATTACCAAACTAGAAAAGATATTAGGTTCGTAGTCCTTCGGTTGTCAAACATCAACAATGGCGGAACAGGCAGAGGCAATGCGGGCGACTGTGGCTTCAATGCTCAGGGGAATTGAGAGGTAAGACAGTATTTATGTGAGTGTAAAGGTTATAAGAGATGGATTCCATTCTATTGGGAAGTAATTTTGGCGGAGAAAAGCGGCAGGAATCGGTAATATCTTCGGTGTAATGTTGGCCTACCAGATGTCTTCCCGGCGTGAGCTTTTGTTCGGATTTATGATTAATTTGTGGTGTTGTTTTTGGATAGAGGGATTTAATTTTTTAGATTTCGAGGGTTGAATGGGTTGGAAATGTATCTTATGAGCCTCCATTACCGTTACTAACAATATTATTACTTGTGGTTTCTATAGGATTGGGCTGCCCGGGCAACCTGTAGTAGTTTCACATAGAGCTAACCTTCGTAATTATCCAGAGTAGGATTAGAGACCGGCAATGGTTTTGTAAACAGGTCTGGTTGGTATTCAGAAAGTGGTACTGATGGATTCCTCTCACCTTCTAGTACTTGTGTGATAGTGGATATAGTTTGCCATTCCTTGCCCCATACCCCCCAATCTGGGCACCAATTGCTGGGAGACTAGAAGAATATCAGGGAAATTTTGGGGCTAATATATGGTAAATTTTTCGAATAACGCCACGGTATGAAATACCATAAAAGGGGTATTGAGGGATTTCTCTCAACGTCTACTGTTCGTATATAGTGGAAATAATGCGCGATTCCACTCCTGGACCCCACAATCTGAGTCCTGATAATAGGGGAGGGCATGAAGTAGATCAGGGAAATTGAGGGGTAAAATATGAATTCTGGCCATATTTCACTTGTAAAATCTTAACCCAATTACCTACCTAACTTAGCCTAGTTTTGGACCCCCCCTCTCTAAGGCACTTTGTGCTACCTCGTGCTACTTCGGTACATATTTCGTATGCAAAAAATTAACCCAATTACCTACCTCACTTTACCTAGTTTTGAAGTCGGCCTTTGCCAAGAGGGAGCTATGCCCCCCTGTGGACCTCCCCTATTCAGAGCACTTCTTGATACTTGTGATGTGTAATTAGTTCTGTAGATGAAAATGCTGGGACCACGAATAACCTTCACACTACGGCATGATGACAGTAACTGAGTCTTCGTCTCATATATTCCTCAGGATAGGAAACTAGGACTGATAATGACACGACCACTCAATAGAGGGCACTCTATAATTATATTGTAAACAATGGGGAATATTGCACCATCTATTGAGAGAACATAACAGCGCATACAGATAATTAATTGGGGGTTTCCAGTCCACAGCTTGTTGCTAGTCGTAAATACATAAACACATCCTTGTTTGAATTTCAGGGTGAGGATGGTGTTTTTCGGGGTATTTTGCACAAGGTATGTTGCATGAAGTGCCCTAGGAAGGGGGGGTCAAGGGGGGGAATGAAGCTCCCCCTTGGCTAGGGCTTAATTCAAAACTAGGCAAAGTTAGGTAGGTAAGCCCCGAAGTAGGACGAGGTAGTACAAAGTGTCTTTGAAAAAGAGACCCAGATTGTGAGGTCCAGGGTGGAATCTAAGCGACCCAGATTGTGGAATCCAGGGGTGGAATTGCACATTATTTCCACTATATATGAACAGTAGAGGTTGAAAGGAATCCATCGATACCATTTTTATGGTATTTTGTAATGCGGCGTTATTCGGAAAATTTACCTAATTTATGATTAAATTGCATTGATATATGCCACAAATGTATCTGTCTCCTGTAATGTATAAATGTAAAGAATGTGTTTTCTTTAGGCTTTACTCACTGGCATGGTGTACTGTATGCAAGGTGATTGTGGTTGTCTCTGCGTCTACATCATGCCATGAAGTGACTTTTGGCGAGAATTTTGTATGTGCGATCTTCTGGGCATTTATCATTGACAAAATCGTAACCCAGCGACCTATCTATTCTTACCTTGTTTTGAGGTTTTCCTCTATCGGAAGAGGGTTTTTCCCCCTTCCTGGACCCCTTCCTTTTTCAGAACACTTAGTGCTACTTACCCCAAGTTCATTCATGCCCTCCCCTACAATCGGAACTCAGATTATATCCACTATATATGATTAGTAGAAAGTGAGAGAAATCCATTGGTATCAGTATCATGGTATATAGTGACATTGGTACTTTTCTGAATATTGATCTTATCTCTTATAATTATATTGGTCGAGTCCTATCCAAAGCCATTTGTTGTGATCTCGGATAGACTGCCGTGTGTGGCAGTTCCTGACGAGATCTTAAGTGGATACAAACAAAAGGTCAAGTGCATTTTTTCCAGTCTTTGCACTTTAGTTGTCCACTGTAAATATGAAGACATTGTTGGTTTAGTGTGGCAGAAGAGCCGTCTGATAGCTCAGTGGTAGCGTGTCGACTTCAGATCTCCCATGGTCAGCAGATCGAGTCCCGCCCAAACTCATGAGTTTCCACTGTCACCTGGCGGTTACTGCCTTAGCTGGGCACTGCGTTGGGTAAGGAAGGACCAAGCTCAGATCAAGTCACCACTCGTTGGCACATTCTCTCACGAGTCAGCACACGCTGGCACATGCGGGCTCGCCTCGGCGCATACAAGCCCGGCGTAGCATCTGCTCCGCAAATCTGGCTTATCCTTATTCCTTACGTGGCAGAAGTATTCATTTTTGTTTTACACTTATCACTGTATTGTGAAATAGAATATAATTACAACAGAATGCATCATATCCCAAGTTTTAAACTCAATTTCATAAATTTATTGTTATTGGTGATAAATATAACTATGAAACCCAAGTTGTGGCTGCATTGGAGTTTTAAGGAGAAAATCTGAGGTGTGCAATGATATGGAAGTGTACTTGTTATACTCTGCAGTCTGGGCCTATAATCTGAAATTTAGCTTAATAATGGCACACTATAAGTGATTGCATTGGCTTTTGTGCTTCACGCTTCAACAAAGGCCAACAAACCTCAGCCAATTATATTCTAGCTAGCTAGAGCTTAAACTGGCTTCTTATTTGATTATAAATCAGCAGGGAGGTCTAGATCTATTGTATCAGAAAAAATGTGATGGAGGTTTGTTTGTGCTGCCTGATTATTGATGGAGTGTGGGAACCCTGCTAAATGGTGCAAAGCCTTTGGAAAACATTTATCCAGAACAGGACTGCATCAGCCTATGCCATGATCTTTGTTTTTTATGCTTTATGAAAGACCAACAAATCTTCTGTACATTTATTTTGGCAAGATGCAGCACGGACATGTAATGTATTTGATGATAGATTACCAGAGGGCTATAAGTTGGTGCTGGAATATATGGTGTCTGATGTCCTTTGATGGAGTATGAAAAAAGTGATAACATTGTTAGATGCAAGCATTGCATCTTTTAAATGATAATTGAAAGTTTACCTATATTACACGGTTGTTATGGTTTTACTTTTATAAACCTAGTAGTGTTTTATGCATTATTTATATCTGTTACATTAGTTTTTGGTAAATTTTTGTCAGCAAACATAACTTTAAGCAAAATAAGCAGTATATGGAATCAATAAATCAACAAGTTCTTAGCCAATTTTTATTTGTGATATTTTCATAAGAAGTTGCAAATAGAGATGATATTTGAAATAAATAATAATAGTGGTGGTGTCCAGCATTTTCCATGTAATCTGCGCCTCAAGTTATCTGGCAGAGGTCGACATACATCCACCACATGTATTCTAGTAAGATGAAGCTTGAACTGTTTAAATGTGAAAGGTGTTTTGATACACAAAGCTATAATAAGATAAGTCAAATGTTTTAATTGGCTGGTTGAATTATAGCATGACAATTGATTAGGTACCTTATATGGAATTAGGTATCTTATATCTCATATCTGCGTACTTTTTACCTTGTGGGTAGTGAGGTGAACTTCAAAAGAGCTGACCTAGTTTATCTCTATCTCAGTGTAAATAAATGCCTGACCTACTGTACCAGCAATATTGGCGGTTATCATCAAGGAAGGTGTGAAGTATGCCTAGGAAATTGTGGAATAGAATTGTTGAAGTTATAATAATGGTAGATGTTATCAAATCACAGTGGCTTTCACAATGGGTCTTTTATATTGTAATTATATTGACTGTGCTCTTTTCAAATCATCTTGGAAAGCCTGCATTTTGAAGTTGAATCTAATGTGATTTGAGATGGAGAGCCTGCAGTATGAAATTGCATTTAATATTAGCACAGAGTAATAGCATCATTCTGAAAATATATAATAAAGGAAGTAGAAGGCTTCTGGAGCCAAGAAGTATTTCAGAGCACAGATCATTTAGGTAAAATACATTAACATTATCATGCTGTGAATGCATCCAGTGCTCATACTTCATCAGTATTTTAGGTGTTAAAATTCCACTAAGCTATTTTCATGCGGAGTGGAACCAGAGGCTTTGCTAAGTAATTGTGCAGTATATATCTTCTATTCGATGTAGAGCTAATAAGGAAACCACCTCCTCCTTTCTCTTCATATAATGATTATGGAAGTCATGGCCTTTGCGATTCCACCACATAAGAAAGGCACTTTAACCCGTTGCCGACAGGGGATAGATTTGCTTACACTGTCTCCAGGATGGGTTTTATTTCTTAGCAAGGCAGCTTCTGCAACATATTTTGATTTTTCCCACTCCCTGTTAGTCCCTCATTGTAGAGCTAGAGCCATTTTTGTATTTTTTTTTTTTTTTTTTTGTGTTTTAGTGTTTTTAGAAATTTATATTTGTCATATCACAGGCTCCATCAATTCTGCAGTTGACTAAAATTGTAGGTCACAGTCCATATCAACTCATTTTTTTTTTCTTTATACTCAATGTGATAAAAGTATTGCTGTTTTAGGGGAGGACAAAAAGCAACTTTATTTTTCCGCATTTGTGTGCTGTCACAAACGAACATGAAACTTATAACCATCCAAAATGAAGAAGTAGGGAAGAGGAAGGAAATTTGTGTTTTTGACAGTGAGTTCCACAATAAAAGGCATCCATACTGGCACAGGGGCACATTGTATGCATTGGGCATGGTGTGAGTCACCTTCCTTCTCTTGTTCTGCCTGCACATCTTTCATCTGCGGTACTTTAGAGCAAGAGGTCGGGAACTTGCTATGTGCAATCACACTATAGAGATAGTGCTTGCTAGAGACCGTAGATGGGTGCCATTCAAGGCTCTCTCCTGCTGGTGCTAGAAGAAAGTGGTGCCATCTAGGTTTTGGTAGTGAGTTGAAACCCATTTTGCTTAGTATTATTTCAGTTATAATAATTTTGACTGCAATTATCAACATCACTCACTCATTACTTATAGTACAGTAAAATAACATAGTGATCCAAAATCCCCGAATGCCATGACGCCCATTGTCAGGCAAGAGGTCCTGCGTCATGTATGACAAAAAACACGTCATCCGTCGTTAACGGGTTAAAGTCGAGAAAAAGACACAATTGACATACTTTCACTTGTATATTATTTTCCTCCCTTCTTTCTCTGTGTTCTTCCCTCTGTAGGTAGGGAATGTACATAAAGTTGAAATTTTTATTGTTATTATTATTATTTTATTGTCTGCATACTCCATTTACTAATATCATTTCCATTTTCCTCCTCTCTCCAGATACAACCCTGAAAACATCTCAACCCTGGAGAGATATGTGGAGCTACAGGCGCGTGAGAACACCTACGACCTGGAGGCCAACCTGGCCCTGCTGAAGCTCTACCAGTTCAACCCTGGCACCTACCAGCTGACTGTTGCCTGCCAGATCCTCATGAAGGCCCTCACTAACCTGCCCCACACAGACTTCGTTCTGTGCAAGTGCCTTCTCGGCCAGGACCAGGTGCGTGTTGAGCTGTATTTTCTTTTGTTAGGTATTGGAGGCTGGAATGTGATGTGTCAGATTTGATGGTGTGCGAATGGTTTGATGGGTGTTTTTATAATCTGTTTTTTATATGTTCTTGTAGAACTGGAGTGATTGTATGTATTTGGGATGTTCATGTATATGTATATTATTGTTGTTGTTGTCATTACCATTATAATTGTTGATGTTATTTGTTTTTATTTATGTAGGAATTTTATATTATTCATTATATTATGTTGTTTTGACAAAAGCTATATAACTTTAATAACTAACACTGATCAAGATTTTCCTGTACATCATAAAGAACTCCTCCAATTATTTATACCCTTATGGACATAAAACAATTAAACAATTTCCTCTCAGACATAAAACTCCGAGTGGGAATTAGAATAGAGATACCACACATTTTCTCTTCATACGACACTAACTTTACTTTCTTTCCCTCTTGCCAGATGGAGGACGATAATATCAAGCGCATCATGTACCTCCACGACCTGCTGGAGATGTGTCAGTTCCGCACTTTCTGGGAGGAGAAGCACCAGTATGCTGATCTGGTGGGTGTCAAAGCGAGGCTGTGCCGAGATTTTTTTTTTCCTGATTAGTTTTAGATTATAAGCATTATTTTTAGAGTGGCTGTTCTTACCTGATGTGTTATTATTATTAGTATTTTTTTTTCTCCTACTACCCTCTTTCTCCTTCTCCTTCTCCTTTTTTGTTTCCTTCTCCTTCACCTTTTCCATCTCCTCCTTCTTTTCCTTCTTCTCTTTCATCTGTTCCATCACCTTCTCCTCCTCCTTCTACTTTTTCTTCTTCTTCTTCTTCACCTCCTCCTTCTTGTCCTTTTTCTTCTCCTACTCCTACTCCTCTTTCTCCTTTACCTTCTCCTTCTTCTCCCCCCTCCTCCCCCCTCCCCCTTTTCCTCCTCCCCCTCCTCTTCTTCCTCCCTTCTGCTCCTCCTCCCCCTCCTCTTCTTCCTCCCTTCTGCTCCTCCTCCCCCTCCTCTTCTTCCTCCCTTCTGCTCCTCCTCCCCCTCCTCTTCTTCCTCCCTTCTGCTCCTCCTCCTCCCTTCTGCTGCTCCTCCTCCTCCTCCTCCTCCTCCTCCTCCTCCTCCTCTTTCTCCTCCTTCTTCTCTTCTTATTCTTTCTCCTCTTTCTCTTTCTCTTTTCCTTCTCTTCTTATTCTTCCTTCTCTTTTGCTTCCTCTTCTCCTCCTCCTCCTTATTCTCCTCCTCCTCCTCCTCCTCCTCCTCCTTCCCTTATTTTTCTCCTCTTTCTCTTCCTCTTCTCCTCCTCCTCCTCCTCCTCCTCCTCCTCCTCCTCCTCCTCCCCCCACTCCCCCTTTTCCTCCCCTCCTCCTCCCCCTCCCCCTCCCCCCCTCCTCCCCCCCTCCTCCTCTTCCCGCTCACCCTTTTCCTCTCCTCCTCTTCCTGCTTCCCCTTTTCCTCCCTTCCTCCTCCCACTCCCTCTTCCCCCCCCTCCTCTTCCCCTCCCCCTTTTCCTCCCCCTCCTCCCTTCTCTTCCTTTTTATTCTCCTCCTCCTCCTCCTCCTCCTCCTCCCCCTTTTCCTCCTCCTCCTCCTCCTCCCACCTCTCCTTTTTCTCCACCTCCTCCCCCCACTCCACTTTTTCCTCCCATTATCATCATCCTTCTTTTCCTCTTACTCCTTCTCCTCTTCCTTTTTCTTTTTTTCTCCTCCTCCTACTCTTCCTCCCTTCTCCTCCTTCTCTTCCTCCCTTCTCCTCTTCTTCTTCTTCCCTTCTCCTCTTCTTCTTCCTCCCTTCTCCTCCTCCTCCTTCTCTTATTTTTTCTCCTCTTTCTCTTCCTCCCTTCTCCTCTTCTTCTTCCTCCCTTCTCCTCCTCTTGTTTTTTCTCCTTTCTCTTCCTCTTCCTCCTTCTTCTCTTCCTCCTCCTCCTTCTCATTCTCCTCCTCCTTCTCATTCTCCTCCTCCTCCCACTCCCCCTTCCCCCCTCCTCCTCCTCCTCCTCCTCCTCCTCCCCAGCCAGCATGTCTTCCTATTACATCCTCTCCCTCCCTCCCTCATTTCATCTCTCCTCCTCCTCCTTTCCTCTGTTTTATCCTTTTATTGTTTCTACTACTCCTTCGTAGTATTTTAATCTACTTATTCAGTGCTATATCATTTTACGCGTTCAACACTCATATCATTCAGTACTAATTGACCGAATTCTGCCCTGTAGGTGACTGGAGTGAAGGATTTCAGCGACAGCATTCGCAAGTACATTTGCCACGTCATCGGCATTACGTACCAGCACATTGAGAAGCATGTTCTGGCCCAGCTGCTTGGCAATATTGACGGTACATTGCTGTGAATTTTTAACTTTTTTTTGCTTTATATAGCTATGTTTGTGCTAAATAAAATACGTTGTTTTATTTTATTTTTAGCGTTTGGGGGAGGTTTTTCTACTTTTTTTCTGGTTATTTGATATATCTTAATTATTTTAAAGTAGACTATACTGATAGAATGTATAGCAATAATTTCTTTAAATTTTTATATTGGGCCAGGGATAGTTTGCCTTTGATGAATGTTTATTTGTGTCCACATGTAGTAAATTAAAACTTAAAGTGGACTGCATAATTCTTTTCCATTAAGTCTTAACTGTATTTATAGGAAAAAGAACAGTAGTGTGTCTTCAAACTTTAAATAGGGCCAGGAATAGTTTTCCTTTGATGAATATGTTTTTATTATTTGTGTCCACATGTTGTAAACAACTTAAAGTGGACTGCATAATTCTTTTCCACTAAGTCTTAATTGTATTTATAGGAAAAAGAACAGTGGTGCATGTTGGTTATTATTATTATTTTTTTTTTCTGAAAACTGTTACAATTTCATTAACTACGTATGTACAATCTCAATCTCAATTAACCTCGAATTCTCCTCTCCTCTCCCGTGTACAGAGTCGAACCTTCAAGTGTGGATGAATAAGTACGGCTGGAAGGAAGTGGAGAGCGATCTGGTCCTCGTTGCCAACCAAGAGGAGACTGTCAAGACCAAGAACATTACGGAAAAGATCGAGTTCGATTCCGTGGCTGGCATTATGGCCGCCTGTAGATAAGAAATGCGAAATAAAAGAAATAAAAGAGGAAGGAAACTTTTTGTTACAGTGAACATTCTGATTGAATAATAAAAACTATTATCATTTAAGATTTTTTTTTCTTCTTCAGGGCAGATATTGGTTATGCTTTGCTTTGCTTTACCCATCAACACTTGGAAGATAAAGAGAGAGGTTCTTTAGAAATAAGTAATTTGCAAAGACAAAAGATTCTTGTGTCTGTCTGCCTTTCTTATCACACACTGTGCCACACACATGGGCACACAAATTCACACACACACACACACTCACACTCACACTCACACTCACACTCACACTCACACTCACACTCACACTCTCACTCTCACTCTCACTCTCACTCTCACTCTCACTCTCACTCTCACTCTCTCACTCTCACTCTCACTCTCACTCTCACTCTCACTCTCTCTCTCTCTCTCTCTCTCTCTCTCTCTCTCTCTCTCACTCTCACTCACTCTCACTCTCACTCTCACTCTCACTCTCACTCTCACTCTCACTCTCACTCTCACTCTCTCACTCTCACTCTCACTCTCACTCTCACTCTCACTCTCACTCTCACTCTCACTCTCTCTCTCACTCACTCTCTCTCTCTCTCTCTCTCTCTCTCTCTCTCTCTCTCTCTCTCTCTCTCTCTCTCTCTCTCTCTCTCTCTCTCTCTCTCTCTCTCTCTCTCTCTCTCTCTCTCTCACTCTCTCTCTCTCACTCTACACTGACTGACTGAATGGGTTTCTGTCCCTTCCTCCTCCTCCCAAACTTTCCAAAAAATAAACCTTAAACTCACACTCAAATTTTCCGAAAATAAGACTCTCGGTAGAATATTGCATAGTAAACAAGTAGTCAGACAGGGTTATAAAGTAATGGTTTTATCAACATCTCCTAATGTGAAGGATTAAACTGTCGGGTGCCAAGCAGCCTACACAGTTCTGCCATGTAATATTGCTTCATTATGATTCTTTTGAAGTTAAGGGTAGAGTTACACGAACAAAGGGAGCAGAACAAAAACAAGGAAATGACACACAAGCGGAAATGAGACAGACAAACAACGGGAAAACAGCCGATGCAGGATGCCCAAAATCATCACATTGGGTTGTAAATCATGAGATCCAGTAAGATGGCACCAGGAATAAATATTATCTGCCATAGCTTTGTGTACGTATTGCCATGGAATTTGAATGATGATTGATGGTGATGACTGATGATAATGGATTCAAACCGAAGTAAAAACAAAACAAAAAGGGAAACATGAAAACACGAGTATCCCCCGAGGAAGCGATAAAGCGAAGAGGTCCTCCTCGGCATACTCGTGTTTCCGTGTTTCTTTTAGTTTGTTTTGTTTTCACATTGATGACGATGGTGGTAGTGATGATATTGATGATGGTGGTGATGACTGATAACTGATGATTGATGATGACAATGACAATAATTACCACAATGGTTTGATGAAGAAGAGGAACATCCTATATTAAATAGAAAGTTTAGGCCAAAAAACACATAGTCTGAACATTTTTTATTATGTACACATAATGCCGATACCGAACAACCGTTGCATCGACTAAATACAGATTACAGGAGGCTATTTTTAGAACTGAAGAATTTGGTGGTATCATCTTTGGAAGGAAGAAAGGTGTCATCAATAACGGGACGTAATTATCACAAAATTTCTTTTAATTACAAAAAATAGGTAAGAGATAAAAAAGTAGTTTTAAGATGGTAATTAACAAACATCTTTAATGTTTATTGTTTAGCCCTAAGAAAAAAAAAGGTTGACAGTCGGACATCTAGAGAGAAAGAAAAAAAAAAACACCGTAATGACCATAACAATATTTAGAGTCAGACAAAAAAACATCTGACAAAGGTATCATTAAGTGCCAAACATTTTAGAAAAAAAATATATATATATACAGACCTTGACTAAATTTAATTTCACTCATGGATACAAAAATAATGTGACGAAAGTTTAAATAGTCCACTGGAACGGTTTATACTGTAGTGTCCCTTTCACCGAGAAACAGTAGTATTTCTTATCAGTGTAAACGTAAGGGTAAGTATACATACAACTATTAATCACAGGTCAGTTTTCTGTCGAATGTTGTGTTAATAAAAAGCGTTCACTTCATGGTGCTTCATGTCGGATTTCAGGAGGCAAATCTGTGCAAAATATATTAATATTTCTACTTACAACTCGTGCACAGTGTCATGAAAACAAGCAAACAGTTTTTTATATATATATATATAAATAATCAATATGTGAAATAAACAAACCAAAAAAAAACGAGAAACAAAATCATAATCTCAAAACATTAGCATTCAATATAGCAATGCTTGACCAACCATAATGAATCTATAACACTTATTTAATAATAAAAAAAAAACATCTTCAATTACAAATGTAAAATCAAATTCAAATCTAGGTACAATCACTTACAGAAGCACCAAACAACCTTTCTGTAACTCGCATTTTCATTAATTAATATCATAACTTTCTACAAATGTCATGGCAAGCACCATGATTATATCACAACTATCTCATCAAGGTATTCATTCTACCATGACGATAATAGAACACATGGTCACCGTAGAGAGAAACCCAAGACCGTTAGATGATCATTGATGAGCTTCTGGCAAGCGACATCACTGATCGTACGTCTGGCATCGAGACCGCTCTTCGAAGTTCCGGTATTTCACAATAAATGTTCATGTGATTATTTTCCGAATTCATGAATGTCACTTCCATTCCTATTATTTGCACTGTTTTCTCAACCATTTTTTATTTCTGTATTAGTGATCCGTATACTTTTCTGTGTATATTTTACGGACAGGAAATAACCCTTAGCACCTGTTAATGTTTGTAAGGCACGCGAAGAGCACGTGGTGGTATAGGTTTTCTTATATTTACAAAACCCATACGCATTTTAACCGATTGCATTCTTATATATACTTGACTTAGATTCAGAGGGAAAGCAATCTATTTTTTTTTTTTACGTACAATGCCTCCTTCGTAAAGAACGTGAGAACGTGAATACCACACACACAAAAATCACGGACTATCACAACCAAATATCATTCATTCCAAAAGGAGATCATTCTCCGTCTTTTTTTATTTTCCTCTTCGCGAAATCTTTCCAATCCAAAAAAAAGAAAGAAGAGAGAGAGAGAAAAAAAAAAGAAAGAAAAGAGAGAGAGAGAAAAAACAAAAACAATCAAAATAATCACAACCTATTTTGATATCTCAGAGTCAGTCTCTCTCTCTCTCTCTCTCTCTCTCTCTCTCTCTCTCTCTCTCTCTCTCTCTCTCTCTCTCTCTCTCTCTCTCTCTCTCTCTCTCTCTCTCTCTCTCTCTCTCTCCCTCTCTCCCTTTCCCGCCAAATCGTCTGCGTCACGGAAATCTGAAAAGGCCAACCGGCATGAAGGCCCGCAGATGCTCCTCGTTCTTAGCCACGACGTAACCCCACAGTTTCAGAGCCTTATGACACACTCTCTGTATCCTCTCCACTTCCTCCCACTCGAGGTCCTTCTTCCAGTGGATGGGCGCCGTCTTCGAGTCCCTGAAGGTGCTGGACACGCCTCCGATGGTCTCCTTCGTATGTGTGTCTAAGAAGGACTGCACTCGAGGATGGTAGTTCAGGTGGAAGAAGTTGAAGAGTTCCTTCGTCATGTTGTAGGCGTCGAATGAAAGGTCTTCGTAACGAACGGCTCTGAAGGCGGGAGGAAATGTTAAATCTATATTGATACGGGAGTCTGTGCCATTGCACTTTTTAAAAGATGTGTTTTTAGGTGAAATTGTGAATGATTCGTATAGAGCTGTTATATATAATTACATGAATTTTTGGTTAACATACATTTCTGAGGGATATGCAAATGTATTTTTTTTCGCTGAGTATTAAAAAAGATTACAAAATTAAATGGAATAGATATGATGACACGTCACACATGCGCAATGACCACCTGTACTAATATAATTACAAATTAACACGTGTAAAAACGCAAATAAAAAACATGTAAGTGCTTCTAAATATCCAAACAGATAAGAAAGAAATTCTAAAAAAAAAGTAAAACACAAAAATGAATAAATAAAAGCAACCTACAATCCTGACATAACAAATACCTTCTATGTTAGTGATTAGAATATAATTACATGTAAATATGATAAATATACTGATAATAAAACGATAAAATGGTGCAATCCCATATCCTGTTATACTACATACTTATTAAATTAATTGCTATTGCTAACAGTATAATCATAATGGAACTTTTTTTTCTTATCTTCTATCTTGCATTTTCCAAGATTTGATAAAAGGGAACTAATTTTGTAGCGATTTTCAAACGAGTTCATATGTACTGGTCTTATGGGACTAAATTTCATATTGGTAATACAAACACACATTCATATATATATATATATATATATATATATATATATATATATATATATATATATATATATATATATATATATATATATATTCATGAATAAGCTATATGCAGTGTAGAGTACCTATATCTATTTCATTCATCATCTCCTTCCTATAACTATTTCACCTCACTTATCCGGCTCAAAGAACACATCAAACAAAAAAATCTCACCCGAAAGTTAAAAAACAACCTTTCTCCATCCGTCTCTCTCACCTGAAGGAATGTGGGAACCTTCTCCTGAGAACCAAAGCTGTGTTGTAGTCGCTGACGAGGTCGCTGCAGAGCCTGGCCGGGTCGTCACAGTCAGGCTCCCCCGGACACCAGTCTCGATGGCGCCGGGACTGCATGGTGCCCCGCGGGTCTCGCACCAGCAACAGCACCTGCACGCCCAACCTGGGGGAGAAAACGCAACGGTGTTTGTATGTGTGTGTGTGTGATAGAAGGTCATGAACGAAAACGGAATGGAAATGAGGGTCATTCAGAACACGTCGGGTCTGAAATTCAAGTTGTGAAAAATCGCAGACTGATTTCGAGACTGTTTTCTGGCCTATTGAATTATATTCTCTGATGTATAGTATTATATTTTTCTGTCGTCAGAAACGACAATTTTTTACGTGTCGTGGGGTTGGGAAACGGATTCCTAAAGGAAACTAGATGCTCGATTTTGAAATTCACATAGAATCACTAAAAAAAAACCATGGCGAAGAAATACCACAGAAACACAACCCTTCGCTTACTCATCCATGCAACCACGTGGCACCCAGACCCCCAGACCCCCAGACCCCCAGACCCACACACTCACTTCTTATCCTGCAACAGTTCCTGCGTGAGATTGAGCCTGAGGCGCACCGTCTTGAGGGACTGGAAGGGGAAGAGGCTGCAGAAGGGCGACAGGAACTCGGGCCTCCAGCAGAGGTCGGGGTACGCCTGGCACCGACTCCACAGCACCTCGTTGTGCGCGAACAGCCACGGGTGGTCGGGTCCATAGTCCAGGTAGTGCTCTGTCGGGGAAACCAAGTGGAGGTCTTAGCGGGAATCAAAATAAATGTGTGGGATCTCGATTGCATGGTTTATCCTCGTTCTTCGTTCTTCTGGTTATCTCTATGTCTCTTTCTT
>NW_028234427.1:36894619-36917119 GCF_977035675.1 Penaeus japonicus | reverse complement strand
GAGTGGGAGGGAGATAGAGATAGAAATAGAGATAGAAAGAGAGAGAATACAAATTTTCCCGTAACTGTTGTAATATTGGAGTTTAGTAGCTACCAAGGAGACGGAAGCACAGAGAAACTCGAAAGCTCATCGTGAAAAAATACAATAGGGAGCATATAAGAGGCTCATATCCATTCTTCCCCTCTTCCCCTTCCCTCTCCCCCTCTTCCCTTCCTTCTCCCTCGGTAATCTGGAACTTGAAAGCATGACACCTGACACTTCCTCTTGCCAAATCTTCACCGGAACTTTGGTGGTTCCCCTTGTATTATTAAAATCTTCTAGCTTGAATTGTAGCCTTTCTGGAAATCGAAAATTTTAGTTTTTTTTTCACTAAATTAATCTATCCCGTTAAGATATAACCCGCACTACAAATTTTATTCATTCTTTTCCTGGTTAATTTCACTAAGCTTTGGACTCGCTTATCGACTATCACTCCATATTCACACGGTACACCAAAATCACGCCCCTAGGGAAATGGAAAACAAACAAACAAACAAACTTAAACAATAAAAAAATATATATATAAACGAACGACACTCAAACTGCCTTAGCAAAAAAAAAATCCCAAATCCCACACACGGGACTAACGAACAGAGAAAGGGAATCCGAAACTAATTCGAACGACGGCCGTAAGATCTCAGAACAGATAATACAATTCAGGGGGTCATTCTCTGACTACTCGTCAAGGGCACAGCCTCAGAATTGGGCACTCCACCCTCCCCCTCCCCCTCCCCCTCCGCATGACGCCATGCAACCAACCAGGACCTGAATCATGCCCAGCCTCCTCGTTTACTTAGGGTTCATCCACTTCATCCACCGCCAATAAAGACTGGACGAAAACGGAGTTCACAAACCAGCCAGCATGTCGTCCTTTCACAGCCTCTCCCTCTCTCACTCGCTCTTTCCCTCTCCCTTTCCCTCTCTTTCCATCTCTCCTATCTCCTTCCTCCCTTTCTCTCCATCTCTCCTTTCTCCTTCCTCTCTCTCTCTCCTTCCCTATCTCTCTCTATTTCTCTCCTTCCCTCTCCCTCTTTATTTCTCCCCTCTCCCTCTCTCTTTCTCTCCTTCCCTCTCCCTCTCTCTTTCTCTCCTTCCCTCTCCCTCTCTCTCTCCCTCCGTCACTCTTTCCCTCTCTCCTTCACTTCATCCTTTTTTTCTTTCCCTTTCTCTTCCTCTCCCTCTCTCCTTTATTCCCTCCCTCCCTCCCTCCCTCCCTCCCTACCCCCTTGTGGTAGAAACATGGGTTATATTATCACTGCTAAAAAAAAGAAAAAAAAAGAAAGATATTGATAGTACAGCGATACTTCGAGTCTATAATGGGTATTTTACTTTCCTCTGAAGAAACATGTCTATCTTGCTGATAAGAAGATACAATTCCATTATCATAGGTATCTTAAATCATATAGATACAGGCCTATATCATCCTTTTTCTATCTATTTATCTATAATTTCTCTCTCTCTCTCTCTCGCTCTCTCTCTTTCTCTCTCTCTCTGTCTCTCTCCCTTTCCCCCTCCCCTCTCTCTCTCTCTCTCTCTCTCTCTCTCTCTCTGCGCTCGCTGCCCATAAGGAAATAACTACTGGTCCTACTCTCTCGTCATTTCTTCACAGTTTTTTTGTCGCCTTCATTATGCGTCCACATTCATAACTTTCCACCTCTCTCGCTCTCTCTCTTTCTCTCTCTACCCTCTGTCTCTCTCCCCTCTCCCCCCCCCTCTCTCACTCTGTCTCTCACATCTTCTCTCCCTCTCCCTCTCCCTCTCCCTCTCCTCCCCCCCCTCTCTTCTCTCCCAACAAAAGTCCCCAAGAACCCTCTCTTCATTCTCTCTCTCTTTCCCCTCACTCTCCTACCACCTTCCTCTCCTCCCCCCCCCCTCTCTCTCTCTCTCTCTCTCTCTCTCTCTCTCTATATATATATATATATATATATATATATATATATATATATATATATATATAAAGGTCTTTCTCCGTGTAATACTCCAGAAATGACTTGTTAAATTCCTTCGACCTTAACGATCGTGTAAAACTTCCGAGCTCGGAGGTGTGTAACCCCCCTCCCCCCTACCTCCCCCCTACCTCCCCCAGAGCTACCATAGAGAGGGTGGGGCGGGGGGGAGGGGAATATCCCTCTCTTTTCGAACTTTCTTGGTTCTTAAGTGTAGAAGGGTTAACGCAAGAAGTTATTCAGAAACTCTTGCATCTTGCTTGCCTGCTTGTCAAAAAAGAAAGCCCGTTATTCATTGAAAACTTCTTATTCTTAATCTCATCGATATGTATTAGCTATTGTCCTTGGAGCCTCATGCTCGCTACGGAGCGTAATCGGGTCGGAGAACGAAACGGGTCGGAACATGTTTTTTTTTTTCTTTTTTTTCTCTTCTTATTCTCTTCCTTCGTCTTTTTCTTATCGTTCACATGTCCTTTTTTCGACTTTTTTTTTCCACTATCACCTTCTCTTCCTCTTTTTCTCCTCTCCTAAATTCTCTTCCTCCTTCGCTGTCTTCTTTTCCTTCTCAACATGATAAAATTACATCAAGTTTCATCACTCCCTGATACTTTACTTGCAGCTGTCCCTCTCCCACTCCCTCTATCTCTATCTCTATCTCTCCCTTTCCCTTTCCCTCTCTCTCTCCCTCTCCCTTTCCCTCCCTCTCTCCCTCCCTCTCCCTTTCCCTCTCTCTCTCCCTCCCTCTCCCTTTCCCTCTCTTTCTCCCTCTCTCTCCCTCCCTCCCTCCCTCCCTCTCTTCCCTTCCCTCTCTCTCTCCCTACCTCTCCCTTTCCCTCTCTCTCTCTTTCCCTCTCCCTTTCCCTCTCTCTCTCCCTCTCTTTCTCCCTCCCTCTCCCTTTCCCTCTCTCTCTCCCTTTCTCTCTCTCTCTCCCTTTCTCTCTCTCTCTCCATTTCTCTCTCCCTCCCTCCCTCCCTCTCTTCCCTTCCCTCTCTCTCTCCCTATCTCTCCCTTTCCTTCTCTCTCCCTCTCCCTCTCTCTCTCTCTCTCTCTCTCTCTCTCTCTCTCTCTCTCTCTCTCTCTCTCTCTCTCTCTCTCTCTCTCTCTCTCCCTCCCCCTCTCCCTCTCAATCTACCCCTCTTCCTCTTCCTCTCCATCTACCCTTCTCCCTCTCCCTCCCTCTCTCTCCCCCTACCCTTCCTCCCTCCCTCTCCCTTTCCCTCCCTCTCCCCCTCCCCATCCCCCTCTCCCATCCCTCTCCCTCCCTCCCTCTCCCTCTTCCTCCCTCCCCCTCTCCATCCCTCCCTCTCCCCCTACCCTCCTTCCTCCACCCCAAACTCACCTGAATCCGTCTCTGCGCGTAAGTGGTCGAGACGGCAGCGTGCGCGTCGACCGGTCCGGCCTCGAAGCGCGGCGGCGAGCGGGGTCCCGTCCTGAAGGGGGCGGCCAGGTGCGACTGGTTCAGGAAGAACAGGAGAACCGAAGAACACGCGAGGAAGAGGAGCAAGGCCCGGCCAGGCTGCTTCCTGTGGGTAGGGAGAGAGGGGGTAGGGAGAGGGGGGAGGGGGGAGGGAAGGGGAGAGGGGAGGGGGGAGAAAGAGAGAAAAATGTGAATGGGTGATTGGTAAATTAGAGATACTAAGCATATTTTGCAAAAAAAAAAAAATAATAATAAAAAATAAAAAAAAAATATATATATATAGTTTGAATTAAGGGTCAATACTAAGAAGGTTAATATAAAAATGAGATGCAAAGAATACTATTTAAAGTATGTAAACGTGAATAGTAAATACAAAAATAATAGGAAAACAAATTGCAAATGGAATAGACGACTTATATGAAGTAGTACGTTATTGAAAAGACAACATGTTCTAGAGATAAACCGTAAGTAAGCCTTCTCACTGTTTCTAGAGTACGTGGGAAGTTACTAGGTTGTGTGTTATTTCTACTGTGACTACTGTTTGCAAGTGCTGAATACGTGAATATATTATGAATATATTTTCTACTTATCACAAAAGATGAATCTGATACTAACCCACAAAACTAAAGGTCCCAATGTTGCTAGAAGGTATAGAAATCTTACCAAAAACAACAATTTAATCATCTAACATAAATATTTGTCAGCGACGAATCCACAGATCCACAAGGCTTAGATCAGCTGTTAGCTTTAATTCATAGATTATATTTTCCCGATATTTTCCAAATTGTTTTTCACACAGTCAGCACAGCGACTGCAATATGCCTATCATTCACTGCAATGGAAGAAGTATTTATAAGACAAAATGATCAAACTTTGATCATCTAATCTCAGTGAATGTGCATTAACTACAATCACATTTTTGTGACCACGTGCGTAATTACGTGCAGTCTGATAACGTCCTACAGTGTTAGTACGTGGAAGTGCAATGCGGGTTGCAAATTACACAATAGAAAAAAAAAAAATACCTGGGCAACTCAGCTCTTCTCAAGATTTTCATCCCCGCTTCTAAAATCATCGTTGTTTCTTTTCAAAGGCAATTCATCGAAAAGTGATCCTTCTCTCCTTCCTTCCTTCCTTCCTTCCTTCCTTCCTCTCTTCCTTCCTTTATCAATATCGCCTCTCCTCTTTTGATCGCATGCAATCTCTCTCTCAGGGTTCTTAATTAATGAAAAATCTCTCTCGGGGGTTGTTCCTACAGACACGCTCTTCGCTTCTCTCAAAGGATACGCGAAAGAACTTTTCCTCGGGTGGTCCCTTAAGGCCCATCGGCGGTGCCTCCTTCTGCGCTCCTGTAGAAGCACGAAGCAAGTCAGAATAAGCGGCCTTGCACTTCTCCACTCGTGTTTCTGGGACTGACTGACTGACTGACTGACTACTGGACTGGACAACCCGTCATACCTTCTCCTCCTCATCTACCCCCCAACCCCACCCCACCCCACACCAACCCCACCCCCATCCCTATCCCCGCCCCAACCCCATCCCAACCCACCCTATCCCCCTCCCCACCCATCCCTATCCCCGCCCCACCCCAACCCATCCCCACCCTATCCCAACCCCGCCCCCACCCCATCCCACCCATCCCCACCCCACCCCACGTACCCCAGCACTGGCACTCTAGGCTAGACACACATGCGCTAGGAGTCTCCAACACTTGTGCTTGTTTACACATGTACAAACAAATGTATATTTTTTATTCGATTATATATTTTTCATTATGAATTTTCTGGTATATGATATCTGATGGCAAAGGCAAGTTATCAAGTTTTAAATAAATTCCCAGCATGGACGACTGTAGAAATATTGCCGTCTTGGCGATCACTTCTTATAACCTCAGGTTTTTTCGAATAGATTATTCAAATTGATACGAAGAACTATATCATTCTAATCAAGGTACGCGAATCATCCTTACTTGATTAGCCAACAACGAACAGGATACAAATAAACAAACAAATACCTAAACACAAGCCACATGAACACGCACACGGGAATCCACAAATGAAAAAAAAAAAATAAAAAAATAAAACAACCAAAATACATACACCTATAGATTACAAGTCAACTTTCTCTTGACCACAGCCTCGCGCAATGAACCGGTTCTCTCTACTTTCTTGCACCAGTTGCAGACAGGAATGCAACACTAACCAACTCTTGGATTTTCTCCTTTTAATTAAACGCTCATGTAACAAAACAGACACGCGTGTCATTACGCACAAGTGTACGTAAATCTAGCGGAAATGAGTAAGCAGTTTGATATATAGAGATATAGATGTAAATGTATATGAATATAAATATGAATATATATATTTATATATCATGTATATATATATATATATATATATATATATATATATATATATATATATATATACTTATATACCATATATATATATTATATATATATATATATATACATATATATATATATATTATATATATATATATATATATATATACTTATATATCATGTATACATTATATACATATATATATATATATATTATATACATATATATAATATATATATATATATATTATATATATTTATATATATATATATATATATATATAATATATATATATATATATTATATATATATATATATATATATATACTTATATATAATATATACATAATATACATATATACATATATATATATACATATAGATATATACTTACATATATATATATATATATATATATATATATATATATATATATATATATATATATAAAGACATATTAGAGAGAGAAGTTGAGAACCGAGATTCCCGAAAGAAGAAAAGAGGAAGAAGAAGTAAGAGGAAGAAACAGCAAGACTCTAAAAGGGATCCGTTTCTTCTCCGTTCGTCTTCCGGAGGTCGGGAAGGCCCGTCGTAGTGGGTGTGTGGTGGGGGTGGTGGTGGTGGTGGTGGGGGGGGGGGGCAGGCCAGGTCCTGTTTGTTTACCAAATTGTTCCATGAAGAAGCCCATTTGTTATAAATAATTATACAGTTTTACATAGTTTGCTACGTATGTAAGTAGAATAAAACATTTATTATATTTTTTTTACATACAGATACATGCACACATAAAATATACATGTTTTTTTTTTTTACATACCCACACACACATACACACACACATATGTATGTATATATATATATATATATATATATATATATATATATATATATATATATATATATATACATATATACACATATATACATATATATACATATATATATAAATATACATGTATATATGTATATTTATGTATAAATATATGTATATATATATGTATATATATGTGTATATATATACATATATATATATACATACACACACACACACACACACACACACATATATATATACACACACATATATACATATATATATATATATATTATATATATATATATATGTATATATATATATTATATATATATATATATATATATATATATATTATATATATATATACATTTTCTTTGCATTCCATGTGCATCCATACATCCAAGTATACATGGTGTATTCTTGGGATTCATTTCCTCCTTTACTTCCTCTTCTCTTCCTTCCTGAGCACATACCTGCTTGTGTGCAGGTGTCCCGTGGAAGGGAAGTTCGAACGAAGTTTTTAGTCATGTGGCCACTGAAGTGTTCGCCCTTAGTCGTCCTCTCGACGTATCATCAGGAAAGTGGTTATTGCTGCGCGGCCGAATTCCCGAGATTCCGCTCGATTCCCCAATTCCCCAATCGTGCAGAGTTCCCATGCAATCGTTTCGTGTGCAGGTAGTTCTGTTATCGGCATGGTTCCCCTTGGAGAATAACATATATATATATATATATATATATATATATATATATATATATATATATATATATATATATATACATGTAGCCGACGACGCGATTTTCAATATTCTCTGCATCGTTTTCGCTCGGAGGTTAGCGGGTATAGGTCGGGGATAGGATCGCCTTCTGTCCATTTTTTGTTTGGTTATCGGTTCGTCCCACCGCGTTGGGTCACCACGCTGGCATCATGCGGTGGCTGGCTTAAATATCCCAACATCCACTAAAGCCACGCTAACTAAGTTTTCCTCTCAGGCAGAACAGCTGAAGTTCAGGTTGGAGGAAAACCAAGAGCGATCTCAAAGTGGCATCCGGACATAGAATTAACCGATCTCCCGGATTCAAACCTCTTTAATTCGGCTGACAAATTCAAACACGGAGGTGTAAGAAAAGCCATACGATACTACTACTATTACAAATATCGGTTCGTCCAAGAGTAGATTCGGTTGGGGTGGGGTGGGGGTGGGGGGTGGAGGGGGGTTGTATTACTCTTGAGAAAGCTTCTTGGCCACCAACTATAATCCTCCTCAGCGTTGGAATGAAATGTTCTTAGGTGTTCATAGTTTGTGCCGTCCAGATAGATATTCGAGATATTCGATTCCCTGTTCGCTGTGCCAGAGTGTATATTTTGGTATTTATTAGTTCGATGTTATAGATGTTATGTAGCACTCTGATTGATGGCCGAGGGTTTAGCCATCTTGTACCCTTTTATATCCATAATAGAACCTGGTTTTTGAACGGCTACAAGAGACGGGTGGATACTCTGGTATTGGCCGGACTAGAGGTTCGTAAAATTTGAGTTTAAGTTCTTCAGGAAAACCCGAAAATCTTTTCCTTTTTCGCGTGGGTGCTCGCTGCCTGCTTACTTTGACCTTCCCTTAACGTGTGTTGAGATGCCTGTGCTTGTTATATTCCATGCCAAGGAGTTTCCCTTCCTTGGCGAAGTTAATATCTATGTTTTGGAGGTCGGGGTTTGGTTTCGTTCTTGGTGATGGGATTCAAACTGGTTCATTTCAGAAATGGCTCGGTCTGGGGCTAGTTTTACAAAGTGGTTGCGTGGGGAAGAATGGGAGACAATTTGAGTGTTGTCGTCAGCGTGTGTGTGTGTGTGTGTGTGTGTGTGTGTGTGTGTGTGTGTGTGTGTGTGTGTGTGTGTGTGTGTGTGTGTGTGTGTGTGTGTGTGTGTGTGTGTGTGTGTGTGTGTGTGTGTGTGTGTATACATATATACATTATTATATATTATATATGTGTGTGTGCGTGCGTGCGTGTGTGTGTGTGTGTTCGTGTATATGTTCGTGTATATGTTCGTGTATGTGTTCGTGTGTCTTTTGTGTTCGTGTGCGTTTGCGTTTGTGTGTCTGCGTGCAAGCGTTACGTTTAAAATCCCCCAATCGAAATCTGAACACCGCCGCATCACAGGAGGAAAGAAGGGACATGAACATGCACTCAAATGTGAACAACTTCTGAACTGAAGGACAACGATGATAATAGGAATGTCGCTCGTGTTGAAAGAGGAGACGGGAGAGAGGGGGAGGGGGAGGAGGGGGGAGGAGACGGGAGAGAGGGAAGAAGGGAGGGAGTGGGAGGAGGGGGAGGAGGAGACGGGAGAAAGTGGGAGGAGAGGGAGGAGGAGGAGGAGGAGAGGGAGGGGGGGAGGAGGAGGAGGAGGGAGGGGGGGAGGAGGAGGAGGAGGAGGAGGGGGAGGAGGAGGAGGAGGGAGGGGGAGGGGGAGGAGGAGGAGGAGGAGGAGGAGGAGGAGGAGGAGGAGGAGGAGGAGGAGGAGGAGGGGTAGGAGGAGGGGGAACAAGAGAGAGGGGTGGAAGGGGGGCAATAGAGGGGGAGAAAGGTGGCGCAGGAGAGGGAGAGGGGCAGGAGAGGGAGGGAGAAGGGAAGGGAGAGGAGGGGAGGGGCAGGAGAGGGAGGGAGAAGGGAAGGGAGAGGAGGGGAGGGACAGGAGAGGGAGGGGGAAGGGGGGACCCTAGAGGAGATAGGGGAATGAATGAGCAGAGAGGAGTGTGGTAGGCGGAAGAAAAGGGAAAAGGGAAAAGGGAAAAGGGAAGGAGGAAAAGAAGGGATGGGGAGAAAAAAGGGAAAGGCTGGAGATAAGAAGGAAGGAAAGGTAGAAGAGGGAAGAGACGTGTAGAAGGATGAGGGAGGTGGAGAAAGGGGAGGGAAGGAGAAGAGAAGGGAGGAGGGAGAGAGAGGGGGAGGGGAGGAGGTGAGAAGAGGGGGGAGGGAGAAGAGATGAGAAGGGGGAGAGATGAGGGCGAAGGAGGAGTGAGGGAGGGGAGAAAGGATGAGGGAGGTGGAGAGGAGTGAGCATGGGGTAGGGAGGGGAGAGAGAGGTGAGGGAAGGGGTAGGAGTGAAATGGGAGTGTGGAGAGGGATGAGCATGGGATGAGAGGGGATGAGAGGGGGAGAGGGGGGGATGGGATGAGGAAGGGGGATGAGAGGAGAGAAGGGAGAGGGATGGAAGGGAGGGGGAGAGGGGATGAGAGTGAGAGGGATTAGAAGGGAGAGGGGAGAGGGGAGGAGGGAGGGGGTGAGGGAAGGGGAGAGGGGATGAGGGAGGGGGAGAGGGGATGAGGGGATGAGGGAGGGAGAGGGGAGGAGGGGAACTGGAGAACCTTCAACATGACGGCAGCTCCTTGCTGAGGCTGAATACGGTGTGGTAACATGCTCGGGAATGTGGATAGAGAACAGGACAAAGAGGAGGAGGAGGAGGAGGAGGAGGAGGAGGAGGAAGAGGAGGAGAGGAGGAGGGAGCAGGAGAGGAGGAGGGAGGAGGGAGGAGAGTACAGAGTAGTAGAGGGAGGGAAGGGAGGAGGAGAGGAGAAGGAGAGGGAGGAAGGATGGGGCGGGGAGGAGGAGGAGGAGGGAGGAGGAGGAGAGGAGGCGGAGGAGCAGGAGGAGAGGGAGGAGGGATAGGAGGAGAGGAGGGAGAGGATGAGAGTAGAGAGCGAGGAGGAGGGAGGAGGAGAGGAGGAGGGAGGAAGAGGAGAGGAGAAGGAGGAGTAGGAGAGGGAGGATGGAGGGGGGAGGAGGAGGAGGAGGAGGAGGAGGAGGAAAAGGAAAAGGAGAGGGAGAAAGAGAAATGACAAGAAAGGTAAAGATGAAAGCAAGGGCAGGTGCGGGAGAAAGAAGAAGAACAACAATGAGAAGAAGGAGGAGGAGCAGGAAGAAGAGTAAAAGAAGGAAAAGAGCAAGCAAATAAATAAAGTTAAAGAAAAGGGGGAAAAAATAACAAAATATGAAAAATAGCGAGTGATAATCAGCATACAGGACAGTACAGCCCATAGAGACAGACTAGCCAGTACACAGACCTAAAGCAGACAAAGCATAAACAGAAGACAAGCCTCCCCTCTCTCCCCCTCCCCACCCACCCCGCTTTCCCCTCCTATAATGCAACGCTCGCACGAGATCGCCTCCGCCCTGTGCAACGGGAAGACGCGCCCAGCATGAATGGGTGTGGGGGGGGGGGACGAAGGAGGGGGGACGGGGGAGGGGGAAGTAAGGATGGCGGAGGATTGGGAGAGGTAAGGAGGGAGGGAGGGGCGAGGATGGGGATTGGGGGAGGGAAGGAGGGAGGGGGGAGGATGGGGAAGGAGGGAGGGAAGGATGGGGAGGGATGGGGATGGGAGAGGGAAGGAAGGAGGGAGGGGGGAGGATGGGGAGGGGGATGGGAGAGGGAAGGAGGGGGAGGGGGAGGGGGATGAGAGAGGGAAGGAGGGGGGAGGGGGATGAGAGAGGGAAGGAGGGAGGGATGGGGAACGGGAGAGGGAAGGAAGGAGGGATGGTGGTGAGAGAGAGAAGGAAGGAAAGCTGGGGGATGAGAGAGAGAATGAGGGAAGGGGGGCAGGTAGGAGGGAGAATAAAATAATGTAGATCCATCATCCCACAAAGACTACCACCAATAAAATAATGCGGATATGTATTGGCCAATTGTCCGACACGAATATAATGGTGTATGTTGATCCCAATCGCTGGTGAAGTTAATCTCCGTTGAACTTCAGTTTATTGAAGTTTCATTCGACGTCGAGTCTGGGTAGCCTGGTCTTCGTTTTGAATCATTTTATATTGGAAAACGCGAAATAAATTGAATGGACACGTGATAGTAACCTGATGAAGAAGGCACAAGAGAATTATAATAATTACAATAGGAAAAAAAAGTCATTTGAAGCAGATAGACTAGTTGAGCATTCTTGAAAGATGCTGATCATTTGAATATCGACATTAATAATTGTTATACATACATACATTGATTAAAAACACTTGCTGACGAGCAATTTGAGTCTAATAAACAAGACATTATCATACGCATGGATATAAGAATAACAACATGGAAAACATTCGCTATCAGTAAGAGAGAGAGGGAAAGAGAGAGAGAGAGAGAGAGAGAGAGAGAGAGAGAGGAGCAATGCTGGAGAGGAGATGGATCGGAGAGACGCGAGCAGAGAAAATGGTACAGGTAATACAAAGAGCGAGGGAGAAAGGGTGGGGGGAAGTTGGGAGGGAGGGAGGTAGGGAGGGAAGAAAAAATAAAGGAGGGAGGAGGAAGAAAGAGGAAGGAGGGAGGAGGAAGAAAGAGGAAGGAGGGAGGGGGGATGGAAGAGGAAGAAGAAGGGGGATGAGAGAGGAGGACGGAGGGGGGGTGGAAGAGGGAGAAGAAAGGGGTAAGATCCACGCCAGTCTGCGGAGGGATGGCGCTGTATCGGAGCTGGCTGTATGGGGGCGGTAGAGGAAGGGAGGGCTAGGGAGAGGAGCCGTTCCGACGAGGCACCCGGGTATCGTGTGGGGGAGGAGAAAGACTTAGGAATGGGAGAGGGAGAGGGAGAGGGAGAGGGAGGCAAGGCGGGAGTAAGAGTAGAAGTGGGAGGGTGGGAGAGGGGAGGAGGGGGAAGAGGGAGATAAAAAGAGAGGGCGGATGATAGACAGCTAGAGATAGATTATAAATAGAAAGAGAGAAAGAGAGACAGAGAGAGAGGGAGAGAGAGAGAGAGAGAGAGAGAGAGAGAGAGAGAGAGAGAGAGAGAGAGAGAGAGAGAGAGAGAGAGAGAAAGAGAAAGAGAAAAAGAGAGAAAGTGAAAAAGAGAGAGAGAGAGAAAGAGAAAGAAAGAAAGAAAGAGAGAAAATCTATCACAAAAAAATACACCCACCTCTACATCACCAACGAACCCCACACTCGCCCCACTCACACACACTTCCAAACGTCTAACCTCAACACCAACCCCCCCACCCCCACCCCCACCCCTCAATCAACCCATTATTAACCCATCCACACATCCATCAACCTATCCAACTATCCGCCCACCCATGGGACCCAAGGACACGTTTCCTCTTATCGCACTGCATACATTTGAATAGCCGCATCCGAGCCAAGCAAGAAGGGGACATGTGAAAGCCAAAAAAAAGGAGTTAGTGTTGAGTCTGTGTGAGGTGGTAAGGTGGTGGGGGGTGGGAGGGGGGTGGAGTGAGGGGGTGGCAAGGGGTGTTTATTGGGTAGTGTTCGGGAAATCCTTGGTGTGAAGTTGAAAGCTATCTCATGACTGAGTCGTGGAGTGAATGACTTTCTTGGCAGAAAGAAGAGAAACGAGTGAGAGTAGGCAATGATTGGGAAGGGGGCTTTTGATTAGCGATTTATTATATATTTTTTTTTTCCTTCTTTATTTCTTTTATTATTATTATTGTTGTTGTTGTTATTATCATTTTCTGTAATGGTGTATGTGGGTTTATCTTTTTTTTTTTTTCTTCTCTTTTTTTTTCTTTCTCTCCCTGTGTGTGGCCCCCTCCGGAGGGAGTGGGATCATTATGTGGGGGTGAATTGTGCCCATGGGGCATCCCCTCACGCCGCAGCAGTTGTGGGAGGGAAAAGTGGGGAGCCATGTTGGTGGAGGGGGGAAGCGGTTTCCGAAAAAAATTTTTATGTTTTTTTTATTTCTTCTTCTCGTTACCCTGAGGAGGTTTTCATACATTCTCAAAATAGTCACATGTTCATTCCCTTTCACTCCATTAGGGGTGAACTCGGCGCGCTGGTTTGTCTTGTGTTTTTTTGGTAATTTCTGCATCTCGGCGTTTTGGCTTCCTTTTTTTTTTTCCTTGCATATTGGCATCTGCCCATCTTTCGCTCTCCCGGGCGCTCGCTCCTCTCTCTGGCCTTTGTGCTGGTGCGCTGTCGGTGAGCTCGCGTCTCTCTCTCTTTCGACTCATTTTTCACTCACCTTCCTCACTCACCCACTCACTCACACACACACACACACACACACACACACACACACACATATATATATATATATATATATATATATATATATATATATATATATATATATATATATATATACGACATGCAGACCTACTAAGTGAACTAGAGGCCACTGCGACCAACACGCTGTTTTGCGAAAAGTATTCATTCACCCCCCGCCCTGCCGCCGCCCCCCCTTCCCTCCCATACTAGTACCTATAACCGTATGTTAGGGACGTGTTTTTATAAGTGAAAGTATTGCAGCTCTCTCTGCCGGGCAACTTGAATGAGTAGTGCCATGTTGAAGAAAAATTGAAATGCATTACAACTCTCTATATATATTTTGCAATGTTATTTTTGTTACCGAATTTAATTATAGAAAAACGTATCTAAACGTGTGTATATGTATTCTGAATATAAATATATCTAAATATGTATATATATATATATATATATATATTCATATAATTAAATAAACTTTTCCACATTTTCTGCCTCTTGCAGTCTTTTGCAAGTAGGTTCTGTCACCAAGAACTGATTTTTTGTGCCAGTCTTTAGTAACAATTCTACTAACAAAGCATAGAAACAAAACACACCAATCGAAACAATAGAACGACGACCTGAAACAAAAAAAGACAAAGAATAAAAAAAACACAAAAAACGAAAAAACAAAAACAAAGAATCAAAACAAAAACACACAAAAAAAAATGAAAAAAATACAAAGAATAAACGAGAAATAAAAACGTACACGAAGCGAACGGCGTTAACAACGGTTCGCACGCGTCGCTCTGAACGAAGAAAATGAAGTCGAGCTCAATTAACTGCGATAATTACGACGATCTTAAACTCCCAGACGACAATTTCGACTTTTTTCGCCCTCTAATTGTGGTAAAGTATAACACCACATCTCTATGCGTGTTCTGTAAGCGCGGAAAGGATGTGTCTAGAATATATTTTAATTTCCAGTCACTGATGACGTAAAGTAATTCCCTTCTTAAGAAAATTTCTCGGAAGAAGAAAACCTCACATCACCTCGCCCATGTCATACTTAATTAAGTTCCTTGTTTGAATCCACGAGTCACGGACAAGCTCCCAATCCGATCGGCGAATCAGCGACTTCCAACGAACGTGAGACAAGTGCACGAATCCGTCTTTCCTCAGCGTGCAAAAACGGACATAAATAATATAATATAAAAATATATAATAAAAATCTTAAAAAATTTTAAATTTTAATTAAATATAAATAAAATTATTTTTAACATCATAAAAAAACTGTAAAAAAAACTGCAAAAAAAACTCAAAAAAACTCAAAAAAACTCATTTCATTTCAAAAGCATTTCCCTGCTGTGGAAACGAGCTCCGGATAAGCCGAGGCTTCGAACTCTCGCTTCGCCCAAGGGCTGAGTCGAGGCGTGACGTCATCACTCGATCAGATGTGACGTCATCACTCGATCAGATCAGCTGCTGCTCGTCTTCCCTTCAGCGTGACATCAGCGGGTGAGGTTTGGTGTGAGTTTTTATGTGTGGGGGGGGGGGCACTCACACAATACTTAAGCGGTCGGCGGCGCGAATCATTTCCTTCCGATGAGGTCACAAACGTTTTTAGAAGATAGAAGAGGCAACTTCCTGTAGTGTGGATAAGGAAGGGTGGGGGGGGGCGGGGGGGCGGGGTTCTTTTTGTTCTGTGGGGGATCGGAGGGGGAGAGAGCCAGAGAGGGAGGAGAGACGAGAACGAATAGTATGAACGTTTGTTTGCACGTCTTTGTCTCTCTCTCTCTGTCTCTCTCTCTCTCTCTCTCTCTCTCTCTATCTCTCTATCTCTATCTCTCTTTCTGACTCTCACCCTCTCCCTCTCCCTCCCTCCTCTTCCATCCTCGCTCTCCCTCCTGGGCTCCCCCCCCCTCTCGTCGTTTTCTCTCCCACCTCACTCTCAACGCCTCGACTCCCCACCTTCTAACCTCTTCCTCTCCACTCCCTCTCCTACTTCTCCTCTATCCCTCTCCCCCCACTTCCCACACAACCCTCCTTCCGCCCCCCAATCACTCCCCTCATCCCTCCTCTCCTCCTCCTCTCCCTCCCCCTCCCCTCTTCCCTCCGCCTTCTTCTTCCTTCCCCCCACCCTCCTTCTCGTTCCCTCTTCGTATTCCCTCCCCTGCCCTCTCCCTCCTCCCTTCTTTCCTCTCCCACTCCTCCCCTCGCCTTCCCTCTATCCCTACTCATATCCTTCCTCTCCTCTCACCTCCTCCCTCCCTCCACCGCTTTTCCGCCCTCTCTCACCTACTTCCCTCTTCCTCGCGATAACCCACCCTCTCCCTCCTCGCTTCTCCCTCCTCGTCATCCCTCTTCTCATCCCCTCCCTCCCTTCCTCTCTCTCTCCCTCACCCTCACCCTCTCCCTCTCTCTCTCACTCATTCACTCTCACTCTCTCACTCACTCACTCTCTCACTCCCTCTCTCTCTTACCCTCACCCTCTCCCTCTCCCCCCCCTCCCCCCCCCACACACACGGCAACGATGCGAGCGTCGGCGTGCGAGCGAGCGACCCCTGGCTGCCGGGTCAGTGAACACATTCCTCTTACATCATTCCAGCTTCTTGTTCGGTGCTCTAACCTAATGGATCTCTCTTTGCAGTTCTTGTGTCTGTTTTTAAGAGTTTTTTTTCTTTGTTGTTGTAAGAGGGGGGGTGGAGGTGGGGGTGGAGGGTAGAAGGGAGGAAGGGAGGTGGGGAGGATGGAAGGAGGGAAGGAGGGGAGGAGGGGAGGAGCGGAGGAGGGGAGGTGGGAAGGAGGGGAGGTGGGGAGGTAGGAAGGAGGGAAGGAGGGGAGGTGGGGAGGAGGGAAGGAAGGGGAGGAGGGGGAGGAGAGAAAGAGAGAGAGGTTAGGGGTGGGAGGAAGGATGGAGAGGGAGGAGACATAAGGAGAATGTGGGAAGTAAGTGAGGGACGGAGTAGGAGGGGAGGGGGTGTAAAGGGGAGAATGGGAAAAGAAGCTAACTGTGAAGGAGGAGGAAGAGGAAGAGGAGGAGGTGGAGAAGGAGGAGGAGGAGGAGGAGGAGGAGGAGGAGTTGGAGGAGGAGGAGGAGGAGGAGGAGAAGGAAGAAAAGGAAGAAAAGGAAGAAGAGGAGGAGGTGGAGGTGGAGAAGGAGGAGAAGGAAGAGAAGGAGCAGAAAAAGAAGGAGAAGAGGAAACGAAGGAGAAAAGAAGGGGACCAACAACAAGTAGAAGAAGAAAAAGAAGAGGGAGAACGAAGGAAGATGGAGAGGAGAGGAGAGGAGAGAGAGAGAAAAGGAACCACACGAGAAAAGAGCGAAGGAGGAAGACAGTCAAAATAGAGATAGAAGGAAACGCCACACATTCGCCATCCATATGCATGAGGAGAAATACTATATATCAACTAGGCTCTATGCAAATCAGGTGTTCCGACAATAGGAAAATAACAGAGATGCCAGTCATTGTTCCCCAGACACTTTCCTTCGTCTCTCCCTGTCTTTACTACAGTCTCTCTGTTCTTCTTTTTCTTTCCCTCCCCCTCTTTCTTTCTTTCTCTTTCTCTCTCTCTCTCTCTCTCTCTCTCTCTCTCTCTCTCTCTCTCTCTCTCTCTCTCTCTCTCTCTTTTCTCAATCTCTCCCTCTTTCTCTCTCTCTCTCTCTTCTCTCTCTTCTCCTCTCTTCTCTCACTCTCTTTTCTCTTCTCTCTCTCTCTTATCTCTTCTCTCTCTCTATCTTTCCTCTCTCTCTATCTTTCTCTCTCTCTATCTTTCTCCACACTCTCTCTCTCTCTCTCTCTCTCTCTCTCTCTCTCTCTATCTCTCTCTATCTTTCTTTCTCTCTCTTTGTTTCTCTCTCTCTTCTCTCTTCTCCCCCCCCTCTCTCTCTCTCTCTCTCTCTCTCTCTCTGTCTCTCTCTCTCTACCATCCCCCCCTTCTCTCTCTATCTCTCTCTCTATCTCTCTATATCTCTCACTCTTTCTATCTTCTCTCTCTCTCTCTCTCTCTCTCTCGCTCTCTCTCTCTCTCTCTCTACCCTCTCTAGTTATCTTCCTTCTAATCTGCATCTTCTCTTTCCATCTCTCCCTCAAACGCCCCTTCTTCTTCCCCACTCTTTCCCCCCATATTCGTAACAAAAAAAAAATAGATAAAAACGGAGAGAAAACCAAAAAAAACAAAAATCGACCTCCGGGCACCGACACGGCCACACACCAAAGCCCAAGAGCAAGACTTTTATTGCGAAATAAGGTACGAAATAATGCATGCGGGTTTCGTTGAGGAGCGGCGGCGAGGCGAGCGAGGAGACGAGCGAAGAGGGGCGGCGAGACCATGACTCCCTCCCTGTACTTCGAGAGGTTGTAGGATCCTCGGCGCACGCGAGGCCACGTCCCTCTCCTTCACCTCCCTTCCTCCTCTCCTTCACCTCCCTTCCTCCTCCCCTTCACCTCCCTTCCTCCTCTCCTTCACCTCCCTTCCTCCTCCTCTCATTCACCTCCCTTCCTCCTCTCCTTCACCTCCCTTCATCCTCTCCTTCACCTCCCTCCCTCCTCTCCTTCACCTCCCTTCCTCCTCTCCTTCACCTCCCTTCCTCCTCTCCTTTCCCAAGGTTGCAAGCTCTCGTCTCCTTGTTTCCCAGACGCCGTTTCGGGTCAATCCGGAGTCCTTTTGGGTTCTTCTGAGACTACTTACTAAGCCACAGGGTTAGAGTTATTTGACAGGTTGTTTCGAAGGAGAGGGAAAGGGAAGGCAAGGGGGACAAAGAAAAAGAAGGAAGGGGACACGAGAAAAAGGAGACGAGAGAGAGAGATGAGAGGAGGAGAGAGAAGAGATGGAGAGAGAGAGACCGGAGGAGAGGAGGAGAGAGAGGAGGGAAGAGAGAGAGAGAGAGTGAGACGAGAGGGAGGTGGCTGAGGAGAGAAGGACGCGATGGGACGGAGGCCGGGCGAGCACCGCGGTATAGTGAGGAGCTAAGGAGGAAGCGAGGGGGAGATGTGACGTGGCCGTGAGACCGGAGGAGGAGGGACAGGGAGCCGATGGGGGTGGGGAAGAGAGGGGGAGAAGAGCGGAGACGGAGACAGAGAGTGAGGGTGGGGGGATTGCAGGCGAGGAGGAGGAGGAGGGGGAGGTGGAGGGGAGGAAGACTGAAGGAGAGGAGAGGAGAGAGGATGACGTGGGTCGAGGAGAGAGGGACGGGGGGAGGTGGTTGAAAGGAGGAGACGAGGCGAGAGGAGAACTGGAAGGGGAGAGGGAGAGGGGAGGGAGAGAAAGAGGGAGGAGAGAGGACAGAGGGGGGAGAGAGGAAAAAGGGAGAAGAGAGAGAGAGAGAGAGAGAGAGAGAGAGAGAGAGAGAGAGAGATACTGTACTGGTAGTCTGCCATTCCACAGATTTATACAATCACAATAGAAAAAAAAGAAAAAAAAATCACCCAGCACTCTTAAAACAAAACACACACGGCCCAGGTCTAGCTAAAAGGTGCCCGAACGGACCGCAATGTAAATACATAATGGCAGACGACGACCTTGCAGGGTATGAACGACGACCCCCCCTCCCCTCCCTTCCCCCCCTCCCCTCCCTTTCATCCACTCGTCCCCTTCAAACACACACACACACACACACACACACACACACTGACACACATGTACACACACCCACACACACCCACCTACTCACCCACACCCACACACACACCCCCCCCCCCCCCCACTCCCCCCCCCCCCCCCCCCCCCCTTACTCCCCCTCCCCCCCCTACTCACCCACACCCACACACACACCCACCCCCACCCACCCTACCCACACACACACCCACACACCCACCCACCCCTACACACACACACACCCACACACACCCCCACCGCCCCCCCCCCCCACACCCCCCCCCCCCACACACACGCACACACACGCCCCCCCCCCCCACACACACACACGCAGTGAAATCATCCATATTTTCAACCGACGGTGGTGTGTATTGCGTTCCGGAAGACTAGGTCTCCTCTCCTGTGTTCGTGTCTTTCTTATTTGAATTGGGAAAGGAGGAGGAAGAGCAAAGAAAATGGGGGAGATGAGAGGAGAAGGAGGAGGAGGAGGAGGAGGAGGAGGAGGAGGAGGAAATGATGCTAGGATGGTGGGTGATAGGGAGGATGGGAATAATAAGAGGAGAGAAAGGGGGGAGAGGAGGAGGAAGCAAAAGAGATCTGGTAAGAGGTTTTAGTTGGGGAGATGCAGAAGGCAGAGGAATGAGGGAGAGGAAGAGGGAGAGAGGGAGAGGGAGAGGGAGAGAGGGAGAGGGTAAGGGAGAGAGGGGAGAGAGAGAAAGAGAGAGAGAGAGAGAGAAAGAGAGAGAGAGAGAGAGAGAGAGAGAGAGAGAGAGAGAAAGGTAGAAGAAGAGGAGGAGCGAGGAGTAGGGGGGGAGGGGAGGGGGAGACGCGCGATGGGGGAGGAGAGAGAGGGAGGCAAAGAGAGGAGAGAGAGAGAGAGATGGAGCGGAGAGAGGATGAGAGAGAGACGAGAGAGAGAGAGAGAGTGAGAGAAGAGAGAGAGAGCTGAGAGAGAGAGGAGAGGCAAGAGAGGAGAGGAGAGAGAGAGGAAAGAGAGAGAGAGAGAGAAAGATCAAGGAGAGGACGGGTAAAGAGAGAGATGAGAGAGTAAAGAGAGGGAGAGAGCGAGAGGGGACGCTGCGTCGAGAGGAGAGAGAGAAAGAGAAGGAGAGAGAGAGAGAGAGAACGAGAGAGAGAGAGAAGCAGAGAGAGATTGAGAGAGAGAAAGAGGAGGTTAGAGAGAGGAGATGATTAGAGAGAGAGCGAGGAGGAGAGAGAGCGAGTGAGAGAGAGAGGAGAGAGGAAGAGAAAAGAGGAGATGACGGGTGGATGAGGGAAAGGAGAGTGAAAGATGACAGATGGGGAGAGGGAGGGGAGCAAGGGGAGAGAGCGGGAGGCTGGGGATGGGGGGGGGGGAGAGGAGAGAGAGGAGAGAGAGAGGGGCGGGAGAGAGGGAAGAGGAGAAAGAGAGGAAAGGAAGATGAGCTGATGAGATGGGAGCGAGTAAGGAGAGGAGCGAGAGAGGGAGGAGGAGGAGAGAAGGGGGAGGAAGCAAGAGAGCAGGAGGGAGGAGAGAGGGAGGAGAAGGGAGGACTGAGAGAGGGCGAGGGGTGAGGAAGAGAGAGAGATAGGGAAAAGAGAGAAGAGGAGAGAGAGCAGAGCACGCCAGAGAGAGAGAGGAGAGAGAGTGAGAGAGAGAGAGAGAGAAAGATGAGGATAGTAGAGAGAGAACGAGGAGGTGAGAAGATGAGAGAGGGAGAAGAGGGAGGAGGGGGGAATAGAAAGGGGAGGGGAAGAGGGGGAGGGAAGGGGGGGAAGAGGGAGAGAGAGGAAGGGGGGGGATGGGGAAAGAGGAGGGGATAGAGAGAGAAGAGAGAGAGGAGAGAGAGAGAAAGAGAGAGAGAGGGGAGAGAGAGGCTATTATCATCGATGTATGCTATATGAGCGGGAGTAGAGATAATAGAGAGGAGATAGATATAGAGAAAGAGAGAGAATGATGAAGGAGTAGAGAGGGAACGAAGAGAGAGAGAGAGAGAGAGAGAGAGAAAGGAGAGAGAGAGAGAGAGAGAGGAGAGAGAGAGGAGAAAGAAGAGGAGATGATGAGAGAGAGAGAGAGAGAGGAGAGAGAGGAGTGAGAGGAGAGAAGATGGAGAGAGAGGAGAGAGAGAGAGAAGAGAGTGAGAGAGAGAGAGAGAGGAGAGCGAGTTAGAGAGAGTATGGATAGAAGGGGAGTATATTGTAGAGACTATAGATGAGAGACAGAGTCGCTATAAGAGATAGATAGCGAGGAGATAAAGAGAGAGCGAGAGGTGAGAGAGAGGGAGATATAGAGAATGAGAAAGAATGAGAGAGAGATAGAGTATAGAGGTAAAAGAAGAGTGAGAGAGAGAGAAAGAGAACTGGAGAGAGAGAGAGAGGAGGAAGAGAGAGAAGAGAGGAGAGAGGAATGTGAAGAGGAGAGAGTGAGAGAGAGAGGAGGAGAGAGAGAGAGAGAGAGAGAGAGAGAGATGAGAGAAGAGAGAGGGAGAGAGGGAGGAGAGAGAGAAAGAGAGAGGAGAGAGAGAGAGGGATGGAGGAGCGACGGAGAGAGGGAGAAAATCGACAGGGGAGGGGAGGAAAGAAGAAGTGTAAAGAATGAGAGTGAGAGAGAGAGAGAGAAGAGGAGAGAGAGAGAGAGAAGAGGAGAGAGAGAAGAGGGGAGAGAGAGAGAGAGAGAGAAGAGAGAAAGAGAGGAAGGAAAGAGGAGAGAGAGAGGAAAGACAGGAAGGAGAGAGGAGAGAAGGGAGAGAGAGGAGAGGGGGGAGAGGAGAGAGAGCGAGGAGAGAAGAGAGAGAGAGAGAGAGAGGGAGAGAGAGAGAGAGAGAGAGTGGGAAAAAATAGGAAAGAAGCGAGTAGGAAAGGAGATCGTCGAGGAGAGAGAGAGAGGAGAGGACGCCGAGAGAGGAGAGAGGGGAAAGAGAGAGAGAGAGAGAAAGAGGGAGAGAGGAGAGAGAGAGAGAAAGTGGAGGAGAGAGAGAGAGGGGGGGGAATGTGAGGGAGTGGAGAGAGAGAGGGGAGAGAGAGAGGAGAGAGAGAGAGAGAAAGAAAGAGAGTTAATCAACAAGGCCATTTAAAAGTAACACGAAAAAAAAATACAAGTCGATGAAAACAAACCCGAATGAGCGAGTAAGGGAGAGAGCCGCACGCCCCCCCCCTCCCACAATCCAGCCCCAACCGCCCGCCACCCCCCAAGGTACGCCAACCAAAAGTGCTCTCCTCCGCAATCCCCCCCCCTACGCCCCCCCCACTACGGTGCGCCTGCAATATCCCCTCTCCTCCCTTACGTATGATACGCCCACCTTATGGTGCGCCCCCGTCCCCCCCTCCCCCACCTCAAGGTACGCCCGGAGGAGGAACGGGGGCGCACACACCACGCCCATACTCACCTTCACCATCGCTGGCA
>NW_028234427.1:36842119-36867119 GCF_977035675.1 Penaeus japonicus | reverse complement strand
ATCATGATGTGATAAAGATGATAATGATGATAACAGTTGCGATGATGATGATGAAGAAAGAAATACCTTTGTGAGTGTGTGTGTGTGTGTGATGATGATGATGATGAATAATGATGATAATGATAGTGATGAATAATGATTATAATGATAATGATAATGATGAATAAGGATGATAATGATGATGATAATAATGATGATGAGGAAACGATGATAAAGATGCTAATTATAATATTGATGATAATGATAACGATACTGATCTGATATGATTACAAAAAAAAAAGAAAAAAAATACTATACTTATCTGCCTACTGAACGGGACTCGAACGCTGGTCGACTGAACGAAAGTCTCGCACGCAACTGACTGAGCTATCGGTGCTCGACTGAAAATTAAATGTATAACTGAAGGTTTAATTGATCATAAGGTCAATTATAAACACGCATGCACTGACGTAACGATAATATTATTAATGTGTAGTGATTATGATAATGAGATGATTAGGATGATGATAAAAGTATAATATGATAATGATATGATGATAATGATGATAATTATAATGACAATAATAACAGTAATAATGATGATAATGATAGCGATAATGATAATGATATCAATAAGAACAAGAAAAACAACAATTATGATAATAATAGCAATGATGATGATGATGATAATAATAATAATAATAATAATGACAACCATAATAATAATCATAATAATAGTAATGATAACAATGATAATAATAATGAAAATTGTAATAATAATAATGAAGGGAAAGACTGCAATAATAAAAATGACAACAACAATAAAAACGATGATAAAAGAATAAAAATCAATGATGATGATAAAAATATTATGTTAATCATAACAACAGGAATGACGTAACTACGTATGTGTGTTTCCGATGATGATGATAACGATGAAAGTAATGATAACGATGGAAATAATGATAATGATGATAATGGTAATGATGATAAAATAATGATAATGATGATAATGGTGAAAACAATGATAATGGTAAAAAATGATAATGATAATAATGGTAAAAGTAATGATAGCAAAAAAATGGTTAATAAAGATGATGGTGATAATATGATATATAATCAAGATATATATCTATAATGATAATAGTAATGGTGATGATAAGATAATACTAATGATAGGAGTAGAAAAAATAAAAGTAATATTAATATCAGTAACATTATAGTAATTATAATATAACAATAATAATGGTGATCAAAGTAATGATAATAATAATATCAACAACGGTGACAATTATTTCATTATAATTAAGATAATGTGATGTCATCATAATGTATAACCGATAATGTAAATGATGATAATGATAATGATAACAAAAATGGTGAAAATGATTATGATAATGATAACAATAATGATAATGAAAGTTATGAAAGTAAAAACAATATTAATAGCGATGATGATGATAATAATAATCATAATATTAGTGATGATAACAATTATGATGATAATTGTAATAATAGTAATATAAGAAAAGACAACAACAATGATAATCATAATAACAATAACAACGATTATGAAGAAAGAAAAATCTATGTTAATGATAATAATAATACGTTAATCATAACAAAAGGAATTACGTGTCTGTGTGGTGATGATGATGATGATGGTGATGATGATTATGATGATGGTGATGATGATGTTGATGATAGCGATGTTAATACTGATATCAATAATGATAATGATAAAAATATAAATAATAATGATGATGATAAGGATGATAATAATTATGATAATGGTAATGATAATAATTATAGTGAAAATAAAAATATGATAATAATAGTGAAATAAATAATGATGATAGTAATGATAATGATATAAATAATAATGAAAAAATAGTGATAACAATAATGAAAAAATAGTACTGATAACATTAACAATGATGATAATTATTTCATTATAATTATGATAATGATTATTCAAATTCTAACGGTAATAACCAATAATGAAAGTGATGATAATGATGATGATGATAATAATAATAATGTTGACAGTAATGATAATGATAACGACAAGGATAATATGATGATAATGATGATGATAATAATAATGATGATGGTAATGATGATAAAGATGCTAATCATAATATTGATGGTAATGATAACGATACTGATCTGATATGATTACAAAAAAAAAATAATAATAAAAAAAATACTATACTTACCTGCCTACTGACGGGACGCGAACACTGGTCGACTGAACGGAAGTCTCGCACGCAACTGACTGAGCTATCGGTGCTCGACTGAAAATTAAATGTATGATTGAAGCTTTCATTGATCATAAGGTCAATTATAAACACGCATGCACAGACGTAACGATAATATTATTAATGTGTAGTGATTATGATAATGAGATGATTAAAATGATAAAATGATAATGATAATAATGATAATGATAATGACATCAATAAGAACAAGAACAACAATGATAATAATAGCAATAATGATGATGATGATGATAATAATAATAGTAATAATAATGATAACTATAAGACAGCAATAATAATTATGATAACAACAATAAAAACGATGATAAAAAAAGAAAAATCAATGATGATGATAATAATATTATGTTAATCATAACAACAGGAATGACGTAACTACGTGTGTGTGTGTCCGATGATGATGATAACGATGAAAATAATGATAATGATGATAATGGTAATGATGATGAAAATAATGATAATGATGATAATGGTGAAAACAATGATAATGATGATGATAATGGTAAAAAATGATAATGATAATAATGGTAAAAGTAATGATAGTGGTGGTGATAATAAGGATGGTGATAACAATATGATATATAATCAAGATATATATCTATAATGATAATAGTAATGGTGATGATAACATAATACTAATGATAGGAGTAGAAAAAATAAAAGTGATATTAATATCAGTAACATTATAGTAATTATAATATAACAATAATAATGGTGATCAAAGTAATGATGATAATAATATCAACAACGGTGACAATTATTTCATTATAATCAAGATAGTGATGATAATCATAACAATAATAACCGATAATGTAAATGATGATAATGATAATGATAACAAAAATGGTGAAAATGATTATGATAATGATAACAATAATGATAATGAAAGTTATGAAAGCAAAAACAATATTAATAGCGATGATGATGATAATAATAATAATCATAATATTAGTGATGATAACAATTATGATGATAATTGTAATAATGGTAATATAAGAAAAGACAACAACAATGATAATCATAATAACAATAACAACGATTATGAAAAAAGAAAAAAAATTATGTTAATGATAATAATAATACGTTAATCATAACAAAAGGAATTACGTGTCTGTGTAGTGATGATGATGATGGTGATGATGATAATGATGATGGTGGTGATGATGATGATGATGATGATGATAATGATGATGATGATGTTGATGATAGTGATAATAATACTGATATCAATAATGATAATGATAAAAATATAAATAATAATGATGATGATAAGGATGATAATAATTATGATAATGGTAATGATAGTAATGATAGCGAAAATAGAAATATGATAATAATAGTGAAATAAATAATGATGATAGTAATGATAATGATATAAATAATAATGAAAAAATAGTGATAACAATAATGAAAAAAATAGTACTGATAACATTAACAATGATGATAATTATTTCATTATGATTATGGTAATGATTATTTAAATTCTAACGGTAATAACCAATAATGAAAATGATGATGATGATGATGATGATAATAATAATGATGTTGACAGTAATGATAATGATAACGACAATGATAATAAGATGATAATGATGATGATAATAATAATGAGGAGGAAACGATGATAAATATGCTAATTATAATATTAAAGGTAATGATAACGATACTGATCTGATATGATTACAAAAAAAAAAAAAAAAAAAAAAATACTATACTTACCTGTCTACTGACGGGACGCGAACGCTGGTCGACTGAACGGAAGTCTCGCACGCAACTGACTGAGCTATCGGTGCTCAATTGCTAATAAATTGCATGAGTGTATATTTCAATGATCAATTCAATTATAAACACATACGTAATGATAATATCATTAGCATGTAAATAGTTAGGATAATTATATTATTAAGATGATGATGATGTTAAAATGACAAAAATAATAATGATAATGATAATAATAATAATAATAATAATAATGATAATGACAATAATAACAACAATAATGAAAATAATGATTATAATGATAATAACAACAATCATCATAACAAGTAATGGTAACAGTGATTATGATGATTGTAATAATAGTAGTAGAAGAAAAGACAACAATAAGGATAATGAAAATAACAACAATAAAAACGATGATGAAAAAGAAAAACATCAATGATGATGATAATATTATGATAATTATAACAACAGGAATGACGAAACTACGTGTGTGTGTGTATCTGTGTATATATATGTGTGTGTGTGTGTGTGTGTGTGTGTGTGTGTGTGTGTGTGTGACAATGATGATGATGATGATAATTATAACAACAACAACAATAATAATAATAATGATAATAGTAATAATATTAATAATATTGATATTTATTATAATAGTAATAATGATATTAATAACAACAATAAAATGATAATAATGATGATTATGAAAATAACAATATGTTAATAGTAATATCAATAATGATGATAGTACTGACGATATTAATAATAATGACAAAGGTAATAATGATAATAATGATAATAGCAATAATGATGACAATCGTTTGATTATGATACTGATGATTATAACTGTAATAACCAATTATGGAAATAATGATGATTAAATTAAGAAAATAATAATGATAATGACAATGATAATAACAATGATGAAAATTATATAATGATAGCAGTAAAAACAAGAACAACAATGATGATAATAATGATCAGAATAATAATAATAGTAACAATGATAATAATTGCAATAAAAATAATAAAGGAAAGAAGCAACAATAATGATAATAACAACGATAATAACAGTGATAAAAATAATTGATAATGATAATAATATTAAGTTAATTATAACAACAGGAACTACAATGATAACGAAGAAAAAAAAAACTACGAGTAATGACGATGACAATGATAATAATGATTATCATAATAATGGTAAAATTAACAATAGTGATGATGACGATGATGACAATAACAATGATATGTAATCAAGATATATATCAAGAATGATGATAGTAATGGTAATGATAATAATAATGATAATAATAATGACATCAACAATGACGACAATTGTTTAATTATAATTATGATAATGATAACAATTAAAAGAGAAAAAAAACGATAATGGAAATGATGATAATAATGATGACGATGATGATGATGATGATGATGCCTCTGCCTCTTCCTTCACCCTCCTCTTTCTCCCTCTCCCTCTCCTCTTCTCTGCCTCTTTCCCTCTCCCTCTTCTCTGTCACTCTCTCTCTCTCTCTCTTTCTGCCTCTCTCCCTCTACCTCTTCTCTGCCCCTCTCCCTCTCCTTCTTCTCTCTCTCTCTCTATCTCTCTCTCTCTCTTTCTGCCTCTCTCCCTCTCCCTCTTCTCTGTCACTCTCCCTCTCCTCTTCTCTGCCCCTCTCCCTCTCCTTCTTCTCTCTCTCTCTCTCTATCTCTTTCTGCCTCTCTCCCTCTCTTCTTCTCTGTCGTTTTCGCTCTCCGTCTCCTTTTCCATCTCTCCTTCTTCTTTGCCTCTTTGCCTCTCTCCTTTTCCCATTTTGTTGCCTCTCCCTTTCTCTCTTCTCTTTCTCTCCCTTTCCTTTTTTGTTGCCTCTCTCTCTCCTTCTTCTCATCCTCTCTCCCATCCCCTCTTTTCTGCTTATCTTCCTCTCCCTTTTCTCTGCCTCTCTCCCTCTCTCCCTCTTCTCTGACGCTCTCTTTCTGCGTCTGACTCTCCCTCTTCTCTACCTCTCTCTCTCTCTCTACCATTCTATCTCCTCTGCCTCTCCCCACTTACCATCTTCTCCGCCTACTCTCTCCCCTTTCCATCTTCTGTCCCTGCCTCTCTCCCCTTTCCATCTTCTGTCTCTGCCTCTCTCCCTCTCCCTCTTCTCTGCCTCTCTCCTTCTCCTCTGCCTCTCTCCCTCTCCCTCTTCTCTGCCTCTCTCCTTCTCCTCTGTCTCTCACCCTCTCCCTCTTCTCTGTCGCTCACCCTCTCCCTCTCTCCCTCTCCTCTGTCTCTCACCCTCTCCCTCTTCTCTGTCGCTCACCCTCTCCCTCTCCTTTTGTTTTTTTGACATTAGGGGAAACGTTTTATAGATTTCGTTTTTGCATCGTTTTATTTATTTAATCTTATAGTTGATGTTTTTTAAATAATTTTACTCTCATTTACCTATTGAAGTATCAATAAAAAGCAAGCCTCTGACGCCACAAAGGCAATGTTGACAATCATTTTGAGACAATAAAGAGAGATGGTCAGACAGTCAACGGATGTGTTCCGCTTACCCAGTCCTCCGGAGTGTTTATTTGACCGGCTGTGTCGCCATTTTGTTCTCTGGCTGATGTGATTACGAAGATAAAAGCTAACTACTCAAGTGCCTGACATTCTTTGCTGAGGAGCTGGACATGGTCTCAAGGAACATTTTTATTTATTAAGTCATTGGATTAGTTCTTTTGATTGAATCTGGTTGGACTTCTATTTTTTTTTTTCCTTTTTTTTTTTTTTCTTTTTTTTTTGGTGTATAGGACGTCTGAGTGTTTTGTTTTTTTGTCTTTTATGTCAATATATATTGTTTTGATTTCTGCGTTTTTTTTAGATTTTAGGTTTAATGATGATAATAACGATAATGATATCAATAATAATGAAAAAATAGTACTGATAACATTAACAATGATGATAATTATTTCATTATGATTATGATAATTATTATTTAAATTCTAACGGTAATAACCAATAATGAAAATGATGATAATGATGATGATGATGATGATAATAGTAATAATGTTGACAGTAATGATAATGATAACGACAATGATAATATGATGATAATGATGATGATAAGGATGATGATGATGAAGAAACGATGATAAAGATGCTAATTATAATATTGATGATAATGATAACGATACTGATCAAATATGATTAAAAAAAAAAAAAAAAAAAAAAAACTATACTTACCTGTCTACTGACGGGACTCGAACGCTGGTCGACTGAACGGAAGTCTCGCACGCAACTGACTGAGCTATCGGTGCTCAATTAATATTTAATTGCATGAGTGGATATTTCAATCATCACTAGTTCAATTATAAACACGCATGCACAGACGTAACGATAATATTATTAATGTGTAGTAATTGTGATGATGGTGATGATGAAATGATAATATGTTAGTGATAATAATGATAATGATAATGACATCAATAAGAACAAGAACAACAACAATGATGATAATAATAGGAATAATGATGATGATGATAATAATAATAATAATAATAATGATGATGATAATAATAATAATCATAATATTAGTGATGATAACAATTATGATGATAATTGTAATAATAGTAATATAAGAAAAGACAACAACAATGATAATCATAATAACAATAACAACGATTATGAAAAAAAAAAAATCTATGTTAATGATAATAATATTATGTTAATCATAACAAAAGGAATTACGTGTCTGTGTGGTGATGATGATAATGATGGTGATGATGATGATGATGATGGTAATGATGATAATGATGATGGTGGTGATGGTGATGTTGATGATAGCGATGTTAATACTGATATCAATAATGATAATGATAAAAATATAAATGATAATGATGGTGATAAGGATGATAATGATTATGATAATGGTAATGATAGTAATGATAGCGAAAATAGAAATATGATAATAATAGTGAAATAAATAATGATGATAGTAATGATAATGATATAAATAATAATGAAAAAATAGGGATAACAATAATGAAAAAAATAGTACTGATAACATTAACAATGATGATAATTATTTCATTATGATTATGGTAATGATTATTTAAATTCTAACGGTAATAACCAATAATGAAAATGATGATGATGATGATGATGATAATAATAATGATGTTGACAGTAATGATAATGATAACGACAATGATAATATGATGATAATGATGATGATAATAATAATGAGGAGGAAACGATGATAAATATGCTAATCATAATATTGATGGTAATGATAACGATACTAATCTGATATGATTACAAAAAAAAAATAAATAAAAAAAAATACTATACTTACCTGCCTACTGACGGGACGCGAACGCTGGTCGACTGAACGGAAGTCTCGCACGCAACTGACTGAGCTATCGGTGCTCAACTGAAAATTAAATGTATAATTGAAGCTTTCATTGATCATAAGGTCAATTATAAACACACATGCACAGACGTAACGATAATATTATTAATGTGTAGTAATTGTGATAATGAGATGATTAAAATGATAATGATAATAATGATAATGATAATGACATCAATAAGAACAAGAACAACAACAATGATGATAATAATAGCAATAATGATGATGATGATAATAATAATAATAGTAATAATAATGATAACTATAAGACAGCAATAATAATTATGATAACAATAAAAACGATGATAAAAAAAGAAAAATCAATGATGATGATAATAATATTATGTTAATCATAACAACAGGAATGACGTAACTACGTGTGTGTGTGTCCGATGATGATGATAACGATGAAAATAATGATAATGATGATGAAAATACTGATAATGATGATGAAAATAATGATAATGGTGATGAAAATAATGATAATGGTGATAATGACGACAATGGTTAAAGTAATGATAATGGTGATAATAATGATAATAATGGTAAAAACATGATAATGATGATAATAATGGTAAAAGTAAAGATAGCGATGGTGATAACAGTATGATATATAATCAAGATATATGTCTAGAATAATGATAGTAATGGTGATGATAAGATAATACTAATGATAGGAGTAAGAAAATAAGAGTAATATTAATATCAGTAACATTATAATAATTATAATATTATCACTGATAATGATGATCAAAGTAATGATAATAATATCAACAACGGTGACAATTATTTCATTATAATTAAGATAATGATGATAATCATAACAGTAATAACCGATAATGTAAATGATGATAATGATAATGATAACAAAAATGGTGAAAATGATTATGATAATGATAACAATAATGATAATGAAAGTTATGAAAGCAAAAACAATATTAATAGCGATGATGATAATAATAATAATCATAGTATTAGTGATGATAACAATTATGATGATAATTGTAATAATAGTAATATAAGAAAAGACAACAACATTAATAATCATAATAACAAAAACAACGATTATGAAAAAAAAATTATGTTAATGATAATAATAATACGTTAATCATAACAAAAAGAATTACGTGTCTGTGTGGTGATGGTGATGATGATGATGGTGATGATGATAATGATGATGATGGTGATGATGACAATGATGATGATGGGGTGATGATGATTATTATGATGACGATGATGGTGATGATGATGATGATGGTGATGATGATGTTGATGATAGCGATGTTAATACTGATATCAATAATGATAATGATAAAAATATAAATGATAATGATGATGATAAGGATGATAATAATTATGATAATGGTAATGATAGTAATGATAGCGAAAATAGAAATATGATAATAATAGTGAAATAGATAATGATGATAGTAATGATAATGATATCAATGATAATGAAAAAAGTAGTGATAACAATAATGAAAAAATAGTCTTGATAACATTAACAATGATGATAATTATTTCATTATGATTATGGTAATGATTATTTAAATTCTAACGGTAATAACCAATAATGAAAATGACGATAATGATAATGATGATGATAATAATAATAATAATAATGTTGACAGTAATGATAATGATAACGACAATGATAATATGATGATAATGATGATAATGATGATGATAATAATAATGATGATGAGGAAACGATGATAAAGATGCTAATCATAATATTGATGATAATGATAACGATACTGATCTGATATGATTAAAAAAAAAAAAAAAAAAAATACTATACTTACCTGCCTACTGAACGGGACTCGAACGCTGGTCGACTGAACGGAAGTCTCGCACGCAACTGACTGAGCTATCGGTGCTCGACTGAAAATTAAATGTATAATTGAAGCATTCATTGATCATAAGGTCAATTATAAACACGCATGCACAGACGTAACGATAATATTATTAATGTGTAGTAATTATGATAATGAGATGATTAAAATGATAAAAGGATAAATTGATAATGATAATGATGATAAAGATAATGACAATAATTACAGTAATAATGAAGAAAATAATGATGATAATGATAGCGATAATGATAATGATATCAATAAGAACAAGAACAAAACAATGATAATAATAGCAATAATGATGATGATCATAATAATAATAATAATAATAATAATAATGATAATAATAATAATGATAATAATAATGATAACCATAATAATAATCATAATAATAGTAATGATAACCATAATAATAATGATAATAATGATAACAATGAAAATGATAATCAAAATTGTAATAATAATAATGAAGGGAAAAACAGCAATGATAATAATGATAACAATAAAAACGATGATAGAAAAGGAAAAATCAATGATGATAATAATACTATGTTAATTATAACAACAGGAATGACGAAACTACGTGTATGTGTGTCCGATGATGATGATGATAACAATGAAAATAATGATAATGATGATGAAAATAATGATAACGATGAAGAAAATAGTTATAACAAAAATGGTGAAAATGATTATGATAATGATAACAATGATGATAAGGAATGTTATAAAAGCAAAAACAATATTAATAGCGATGATGATGATAATAATAATAATCATAATATTCGTGATGATAACAATTATGATGATAATTGTAATAATGGTAATATAAGAAAAGACAACAACAATGATAATCATAATAACAATAACAACGATTAGGAAAAAAAAAAATTCTATGTTAATGATGATAATAATATGTTAATCATAACAAAAGGAATTACGTGTCTGTGTGGTGATGATGATGATAATGATGATGATGGTGATGATGACAATGATGATGATGGGGTGATGATGATTATTATGATGACGATGATGGTGATGATGATGATGATGGTGATGATGATGTTGATGATAGCGATGTTAATACTGATATCAATAATGATAATGATAAAAATATAAATGATAATGATGGTGATAAGGATGATAATAATTATGATAATGGTAATGATAGTAATGATAGCGAAAATAGAAATATGATAATAATAGTGAAATAAATAATGATGATAATAAAGATAATGATATCAATAATAATGAAAAAATAGTGATAACAATAATGAAAAAAATAGTACCGATAACATTAACAATGATCATTTCATTATAATTATGATAATGATTATTAAAATTCTAACGGTAATAACCAATAATGAAAATGATGATAATGATGATGATGATGATGATAATAATAATAATGTTGACAGTAATGATAATGATAACGACAATGATAATATGATGATAATGATGATGATAAGGATGATGATGATGAGGAAATGATGATAAAGATGCTAATTATAATATTGATGGTAATGATAACGATACTGATCTGATATGATTACAAAAAAAAAAAAAAAAAAAAACTACTATACTTACCTGCCTACTGAACGGGACTCGAACGCTGGTCGACTGAACGGAAGTCTCGCACGCAACTGACTGAGCTATAGGTGCTCAATTAATAATTTAATTGCATGAGTGGATATTTCAATGATCAATTCAATTATAAACACGTATACGTAATGATAATATCATTAGTATGTATAATTAGTATAATTATATTATTAAGATGATGTTAATATGACAAAATTATAATGATGATGACAATGATAATAATGATAATGACAATAATAACAACAATAATGAAAATAATGATTATAGGGATAATAACAATAATCATCATAATAAGTAATGGTAACAATGATTATGATGATTGTAATAATAGTAATAGTAGAAAAGACAACAATAAGGATAATAATAATAACAACAATAAAATCGATGATGAAAAAGAAAAAATCAATGATAATGATAATAATATTATGTTAATTATAACAACAGGAATGACGAAACTACGTGTGTGTGTATATATGTGTGTGTGTATCTATATGTGTGTGTGTGTGTGTGTGTGTGTGTGTGTGACAGTGATGATAATGATGATGGTGATGATGATTATAACAACAACAACAACAATAATATTAATGATGATAATGATAATGATAATATTAATAATAATAATAATATTGATAATGATAATAATAGTAATAATGATATTAATAACAAAAATAAAATGATAATAATGATGATTATGAAAATAACAATATGTTAATAGTAATATCAATAATAATGATAGTACTGACGATATTGATAATAATGACAAAGGTAATAATGATTGTAATAATAGCAATAATGATGACAATGATGCTGATGATTATAACGGTAATAACCAATAATGGAAATAATGATGATGAAATTAAGAAAATAATAATGACAATAATAATAACAATGCTGAAAATGATATCATGATAGCAATAAAAATAAGAACAACAATGACGATAATAATATCAATAATGATGATGATGATAATAATAATGATCAGAATAATAGTAATGGTAACAATGATAATAATTGCAATAAAAATAATAAAGGAAAAAGCAACAATAATGATAATAACAACGATAATAAAAGAGATAAGAAAATAAAAATCATTGATAATAATAATAATATTCTTAAGTTAATTATAACAATAGAAATTACGATGATAACGAAGAAAAAAAAACTACGAGTGATAACGATGATAATGATAATAATAATTATCATAATAATGGTAAAATTAACAATAGTGATGGTGACGATGATGGCAATAACAATGACATGTAATCAAGATATATATCAAGAATGATGATAGTAATGATAATGATAAGAGTAATGATAATAATAATGACATCAACAATGACGACAATTGTTTCATTATAATTATGATAATGATAACAATTAAAAGAGAAAAAAAAAACGATAATGGAAATGATGATATTAATGATGATGATGATGATGATGATGCCTCTTTCTCCTCCCTTAACCTCTTCCTTCACCCTCCTCTTTCTCCCTCTCCCTCTCCTCTTCTCTGCCTCTTTCCCTCTCCCTCTTCTCTGTCACTCTCTCTCTCTCTCTTTCTGCCTCTCTCCCTCTCCCTCTTCTCTGTCGTTTTCGCTCTCCTTCTTCTCCGCCTCTCTCTCTCTCTCTCTCTCTCTCTCCCTCTCCCTCTTCTCTGTCGTTTTCGCTCTCCGTCTCCTTTACCATCTCTCCTTCTTCTTTGCCTCTCTCCTTTTCCCTTTTTGTTGCCTCTCCCTTTCTCTCTTCTCTTTCTCTCCCTTTCGCTTTTTGTTGCCTCTCCCTCTCCTTCTTCTTATCCTCTCACCCTCTCCCTCTTTTCTGCCTATCTCCCTCTCCCTTTTCTCTCCCTCTCTTCCTCTTCTCTGACGCTCTCTTTCTGCGTTTGCCTCTCCCTCCTCTTTACCTCTCTCCCTCTCTGCCATTCCATCTCCTCTGCCTCTGCCTACTTTCCATCATCTTCTCCGCCTCTCTCCCTTTTCCATCTTCTGTCTCTGCCTCTCTCCCCTTTTCTTCTTTTGTCTCTGCCTCTCTCCCTCTCCCTTTTCTCTGTCTCTCTCCCTCTCCTCTGTCTCTCAACCTCTCCCTCTTCTCTGTCGCTCTCTCACTCCCTCTTTCCCTCTTCTCTGTCTCTCTCCCTCTCCCTCTCCTCTGCCTCTCTCCCTCTCCCTTTTCTCTGTCGCTCACCCTCTCCCTTTCCCTTTGTTTTTAGATATTATGGGAAACGCTTTGTGTATTTCGTTTTTCCATCGTTTTATTAATTTTATCTTAAAGTTGATGATTTGTTAATAATTTTATTCTCATTTACCTGTTGAGGTATCAATAAAATGCAAGCCTCTGACGCCACAGAGGCAATGTTGACAATAATTTTGAGACAATAAAGAAAAATGGTCAGACAGTCAACGGATGTTCCGCTTACCCAGTCCTCCGGAGTGTTTATTTGACCGGCTGTGTCGCCATTTTGTTCTCTGGCTGATGAGATTACGAAGATAAAAGCTAACTACTCAAGTGCCTGGCATTCTTTGCTGAGGAGCTGGACTTGGTCTTAAGGAACATTTTTATTTATTAAGTCAGTTGATTAGTTCTTTTGATTGAACCTGGTTGGATTTCTTCTATTTTAATCTTTTTTTTTTTTCTCTCTCTTTTTTTTTTGTGTGTAGGACGTCTGAGTGTGTTTTTTTTTTTTTTTTTTTGTCTTTTATGTCAATATATTTTGTTTTGATTTCTGCGTTTTTTTTTAGATTTTAGGTTTAATGATGATAATAACGATAATGATATCAATAATAATGAAAAAATAGTACTGATAACATTAACAATGATGATAATTATTTCATTATGATTATGATAATTATTATTTAAATTCTAACGGTAATGACCAATAATGAAAATAATGATAATGATAATGATGATGATAATAATAATGTTGACAGTAATGATAATGATAACGACAATGATAATATGATGATAATGATGATGATAATAATGATGATGAAGAAATGATGATAAAGATGCTAATTATAATATTGATGGTAATGATAACGATACTGATCTGATATGATTACAAAAAAAAAAAAAAAAAAAAAATACTATACTTACCTGCCTACTGAACGGGACTCGAACGCTGGTCGACTGAACGGAAGTCTCGCACGCAGCTGAGTGAGCTATCGGTGCTCAATTAATAATCAATTGCATGAGTGGATATTTCAATGATCAATTCAATTATAAACACGTATACGTAATGATAATATCATTTGTATGTAAATACTTATGATAATTATATTATTAAGATGATGTTAAAATGACAAAAATAATAATGATAATGATAATAATAATAATAATGACAATATCAACAAAAAAATGAAAATAATGATAATGATAACAATAATCATCATAATAAGTAATGGTAACAATGATTATGATGATTGTAATAATAGTAATAGAAGAAAAGACAGCAATAAGGATAATGATAATAACAACAATAAAAACGCTGGTAAAAAAGGAAAAATCAATGATGAGGATAATAATATTATGATAATTATAACAACAGGAATGACGAAACTACGTGTGTGTGTGTGACAATGATGATAATGATGATGATGATGATGATTATAACAACAACAACAACAACTATAATAATGATAATGATAATAATAGTAAGGATGATAATAATAACAATAACAAAATAATGATAATGATGATTATGAAAATAACAATATCTTAATAGTAATATCAATAATGATGATAAAAATAACAACAATAATCATCATAATAAGTAATGGTAACAATGATTATGATGATTGTAATAATAGTAATAGAAGAAAAGACAACAATAAGGATAATGATAATAACAACAATAAAAACGATGATGAAAAAAGAAAAACATCAATGATGATGATAATATTATGATAATTATAACAACAGGAATGACGAAACTACGTGTGTGTGTGTGTATATATATGTGTGTGTGTGTGTATATATATGTGTGTGTGTGTGTGTGTGTGTGTGTGTGACAATGATGATAATGATGATGATGATGATGATTATAACAACAACAACAAGAACAACAATAATAATAATAATGGTAATAATAATAATATTAATAATAATAATATTGATAATGATTATAATAGTAATAATGATAATAATAACAATAACAAAATAATGATAATGATGATTATGAAAATAACAATATCTTAATAGTAATATCAATAATGATGATAGTACTGATGATATTAATAATAATGACAAATGTAATAAAGATAATAATGATAATAGCAACAATGATGACAATCATTTGATTATAATTATGATACTGATGATTATAACGGTAATAACCAATAATGGAAATAATGATGATGAAATTAAGAAAATAATAATGATAATAATAATAATAATAATAACAATGATGAAAATTATATAATGATAGCAATAAAAACAAGAACAAAAATGACGATAATAATATCAATAATGATGATAATAATAATGATCAGAGTAATAGTAATGGTAACAATGATTATAATTGCAATAAAAGTAATAAAGGAAAAAACAACAATAATGATAATAACAACGATAATAACAGTAATAAGAAAATGAAAATCATTGATAATAATAATAATAATAATATTAAGTTAATTATAACAATAGGAATTACGATGATAACGAATTAAAAAGACTACGAGTAATGACGATGACAATGATAATAATAATTATCATAATAATAGTAAAATTAACAATAGTGATGATGACGATGATGATAATAACAATGACATGTAATCAAGATATATATCAAGAATGATGATAGTAATGATAATGATAAGAATAATGATAATAATAATGGCATCAACAATGACGACAATTGTTTCATTATAATTATGATAATGATAACAATTAAAACAGTAAAAAAAACGATAATGGAAATGATGATAATAATAATAATGATGATGATGTCTCTGCCTCTCCCTCCTACCTCTTCCTTCTCCCTCTCCCTCTCCTCTTCTCTGTCTCTTTCCCTCTCCCTCTTCTCTGTCACTCTCTCTCTTCCTCTCTTTCTGCCTCTCTCCCTCTACCTCTTGTCTGCCCCTCTCCCTCTCCTTCTTCTCCGCCTCTCTCTCTCTCTCTCTTTCTGCCTCTCTCCCTCTCTCTTTTCTCTGTCGTTTTCGCTCTCCGTCACCTTTTTCATCTCTCCTTCTTCTTTACCTCTTTGCCTTTCTCCTTTCCCCTTTTTGTTGCCTCTCCCTTTCTCTCTTCTCTTTCTCTCCCTTTCGCTTTTTGTTGCCTCTCCCTTTCCTTCTTCTCATCCTCCCTCCCTTCCCATCTTTTCTGTCTATCTCCCTCTCCCTTTTCTCTGCCTCTCTCCCTCTTCTCTGACGCTCTCTTTCTGCGTTTGCCTCTCCCTCCTCTTTACCTCTCTCCCTCTCTGCCATTCCATCTCCTCTGCCTCTGCCTACTTTCCATCATCTTCTCCGCCTCTCTCCCTTTTCCATCTTCTGTCTCTGCCTCTCTCCCCTTTTCTTCTTTTGTCTCTGCCTCTCTCCCTCTCCCTTTTCTCTGTCTCTCTCCCTCTCCTCTGTCTCTCAACCTCTCCCTCTTCTCTGTCGCTCTCGCACTCCCTCTCTTCCTCTTCTCTGTCTCTCTCCCTCTCCCTCTTCTCTGCCTCTCTCCCTCTCCCTCTCCTCTGTCTTTCATCCTCTCCCCACTTCTCTGTCGCTCCCGCTCTCCCTCTCTCCCTCTTCTTTGCCTCTTTCCCTCTCCCTCTCCTTTTGTTTTTTGACATTAGGGGAAACGTTTTATATGATTCGTTTTTGCATCGTTTTATTAATTTCATCTTTTAGTTGATGCTTTTTTTATAATTCTATTCTTATTTACCTATTGAGGTATCTATAAGATGCAAGCCTCTGACGCCAGAGAGGCAATGTTGACACTCATTTTGAGACAATAAAGAGAGATGGTCAGACAGTCAACGGATGTGTTCCGCTTACCCAGTCCTCCGGAGTGTTTATTTGACCGGCTGTGTCGCCATTTTGTTCTCTGGCTGATGTGATTACGAAGATAAGAGCTAACTACTCAAGTGCCTGACATTCTTTGCTGAGGAGCTGGACATGGTCTCAAGGAACATTTTTATTTATTACGTCATTGGATTAGTTCTTTTGATTGAACCTGGTTGGATTTTTTCTATTTTATTATTATTTTTTTTTTTTGTGTAGGACGTCTGAGTGTTTTTTTTTTTTCTTTTTTGTCTTTTATGTCAATATATTTTGTTTTGATTTCTGCGTTTTTTTAGATTTTAGGTTTAATGATGATAATAACGATAATGATATCAATAATAATGAAAAAATAGTACTGATAACATTAACAATGATGATAATTATTTCATTATGATTATGATAATTATTATTTAAATTCTAACGGTAATGACCAATAATGAAAATAATGATAATGATAATGATGATGATAATAATAATGTTGACAGTAATGATAATGATAACGACAATGATAATATGATGATAATGATGATGATAAGGATGATGATGATAAGGTAATGATGATAAATATGCTAATTATAATATTGATGGTAATGATAACGATACTGATCTGATATGATTAAAAAAAAGAAAAAAAAAACTATACTTACCTGTCTACTGAACGGGACTCGAACGCTGGTCGACTGAACGAAAGTCTCGCACGCAACTGACTGAGCTATCGGTGCTCGACTGAAAATTAAATGTATAATTGAGGGTTTCATTGATCATAAGGTCAATTATAAACACGCATGCACAGACGTAACGATAATATTATTAATGTGTAGTAATTATGATAATGAGATGATTAAGATGATAAAAGGATAAAATGATAATGATGATAATAATAGCAATAATGATGATGATGATGATAATAATAATAGTAATAATAATGATAACTATAAGACAGCAATAATAATTATGATAACAACAATAAAAACGAGGATAAAAAAGGAAAAATCAATAATAATATTATGTTAATTATAACAACAGGAATGACGTAACTACGTGTGTGTGTGTCCGATGATGATGATAACGATGAAAATAATGATAATGATGGTGAAAATACTGATAATGATGATGAAAATACGGATAATGATGATGAAAATAATGATAATGGTGATAATGACGACAATGGTTAAAGTAATGATAATGGTGATAATAATGATAATAATGGTAAAAACATGATAATAATGGTAAAAGTAAAGATAGCGATGATATGATTACAAAATGATAATAATGATAATTACAAAAAGAAAAAAAATTATGTTAATGATAATAATAATACGTTAATCATAACAAAAGGAATTACGTGTCTGTGTGGTGATGATGATGGTGATGATGATAATGATGATGATGGTGATGATGATAATGGTGATGGTGGTGATGATGATGATGGTGATGATGATAATGGTGATGATGGGGTGATGATGATTATGATGATTATGATGATGGTGATGATGATGTTGATGATAGTAATGATAATACTGGTATCAATAATATAATGATAAGAATATAAATGATAATGATGGTGATAAGGATGATAATCATTATGATAATGGTAATGATAATAACTATAGCGAAAATAGAAATATGATAATAATAGTGAAATAAATAATGATGATAGTAATGATAATGATATAAATAATAATGAAAAAATAGTACTGATAACATTAACAATGATCATTTCATTATAATTATGATAATGATTATTCAAATTCTAACGGTAATAACCAATAATGAAAATGATGATAATGATGATGATGATGATGATAATAATAATAATGTTGACAGTAATGATAATGATAACGACAATGATAATATGATGATAATGATGATGATAATGATGATGATAATAATAATGATGATGGTAATGATGATAAAGATGCTAATTATAATATTGATGGTAATGATAACGATACTGATCTCATATGATTACAAAAAAAAAAAAAAAAAAAAAAAAAAAAAACTACTATACTTACCTGCCTACTGAACGGGACTCGAACGCTGGTCGACTGAACGGAAGTCTCGCACGCAACTGACTGAGCTATCGGTGCTCAATTGCTAATAAATTGCATGAGTGGATATTTCAATGATCAATTCAATTATAAACACGCATACGTAATGATGATATCATTAGTATGTAAATAGTTATGATATTTATATTATTAAGATGATGATGATGTTAAAATGACAAAAATAATAATGATAATAATAATAATAATGACAATATTAACAAAAGTGATGAAAATAATGATAATGATAATAACAACAATAATCATCATAATAAGTAATGGTAACAATGATTATGATGATTGTAATAATAGTAATAGAAGAAAAGACAACAATAAGGATAATGATAATAACAACAATAAAATCGATGACGAAAAAGAAAAAAATCAATGATAATGATAATAATATTATGTTAATTATAACAACAGGAATGACGAAACTATGTGTGTGTGTGTGTGTGTGTATGTGTGTGTGTGTATATATGTGTGTGTGTGTATGTGTGTGTGTGACAATGATGATAATGATGATGATGATGATAATTATAACAACAACAACAATAATAATAATAATGATAATAATAATAATATTAATAATATTGATAATTATTATAATAGTAATAATGATATTAATAACAATAATAAAATGATAATAATGATGATTATGAAAATAACAGTATGTTAAAAGTAATATCAATAAAGATGATAGTACTGACGATATTAATAATAATGACAAAGGTAATAAGGATAGTAATGATAATAGCAACAATGATGACAATCGTTTGATTATGATGCTGATGATTATAACGTTAATAACCAATAATGGAAATAATGATGATGAAATTACGAAAATAATAATGATAATGACAATAATGATAACAATGATGAAGATAATATAATAATAGCAATAAAAACAAGAACAACAATGACGATAATAATATCAATAATGATGATGATGATAATAATAATGATCAGAATAATAGTAATGGTAACAATGATAATAATTGCAATAAAAGTAATAAAGGAAAAAACAACAATAATGATAATAACAACGATAATAACAGTGATAAGAAAATCATTGATAATGATAATAATATGAAGTTAATTATAATAACAGGAACTACAATGATAACGAAGAAAAAAACTAGGAGTAATGACGATGATAATGATAATAATAATTATCATAATAATAGTAAAATTAACAATCGTAATGATGACGAGGATGACAATAACAATGACATGTAATCAAGATATATATCAAGAATGGTGATAGTAATGATAATGATAAGAATAATGATAATAATAATGACATCAACAATGACGACAATTGTTTAATTATAATTATTATGATGATAACAATTAAAACAGTAAAAAAAAAAACGATAATGGAAATGATAATGATGATGATGATGATGCCTCTCCCTCCTACCTCTTCCTCTCCCTCTCCTCTGTCTCTCACCCTCTCCCTCTTCTCTGTCGCTCTCGCTCTCCCTCTTCTCTGTCGCTCTCGCTCTCCCTCTTCTCTGCCTCTCTCCCTCTCCCTCTCCTCTGTCTCTCACCCTCTCCCTCTTCTCTGTCGTTCTCGCTCTCCCTCTTCTCTGTCGCTCTCGCTCTCCCTCTTCTCTGCCTCTCTCCCTCTCCCTCTCCTCTGTCTCTCACCCTCTCCCTCTTCTCTGTCGTTCTCGCTCTCCCTCTTCTCTGTCGCTCACCCTCTCCCTCTCCTTTTGTTTTTAGATATTAGGGGAAACGTTTTATATAGTTCGTTTTTGCATCGTTTTATTCATTTCATCTTTTAGTTGATGCTTTTTTATAATTTTACTCTTATTTACCTGTTGAGGTGTCAATAAAATGCAAGCCTCTGACGCCACAGAGGCAATGTTGACAATCCTTTTGAGACAATAAAGAGAGATGGTCAGACAGTCAACGGATGTGTCCCGCTTACCCAGTCCTCCGGAGTGTTTATTTGACCGGCTGTGTCGCCATTTTGTTCTCTGGCTGATGTGATTACGAAGATAAAAGCTAACTAGTCAAGTGTCTGACATTCTTTGCTGAGGAGCTGGACATGGTCTCAAGGAACATTTTTATTTATTTAGTCATTGGATTAGTTCTTTTGATTGAACCTGGTTGGATTTCTTCTATTTTAATCCTTTGTTTTGAGTGATCTTTTTATTTCGATTTCTTTTGTCTTTTATGTGACTAGATTTTGTTTTGCTTTCTGAGTTTTTTTATTTTTTTATTTTATTTTTTTTTTTTATAGATTTTAGGTTTGTGAATTTTGTTTGTCTAAGCCATCAATTCAGCAGTTGCGTCAGACTTGTCTTGCCTTGGTAATTATCATAGACGCTTTCAGAACATATTTTTGTATTTCATATTTTACATTTGTAATTTTTTTATGATGCTGAACATCAGAAAGAGATTATCATACCGGAACACACCCTCCACATCCAGGGAGTTTTTTTTCTTCGTTATCATAGTAATTCCTATTGTCATAATTAACTTGATATTATTATCATTATCATTGATTTTTCCTTTGTTATCATTGTTATTATCGTTGTTATTATCATTATCGTTATTGTTGTCTTTTTGCCTTTATTAATTATAATCATTGTTACCATTACTATTATTTTGATCATTATTATTTTCATCATCATCATTATTGATATTATTATCGTCATTGTTGTTCTTGTATTGCTATCATTATAGTATTTTCATCATTGTTATTATTATTGACATTGTCATTATTATTTTCTTAATTTCATCATCCTTATTTCCATTATTGGTTATTAAAGTTATAATCATCAGTATCATAATCATAATGACATGATTGTCATTATTGTTGCTATTATCATTATTTTCATTATTACCTTTGTCATTATTATTAATATCATCAGTACTATCATCATCACTATTGATATTACTATTAACATATAATCATCATTATCATTATTTTGTTATTGTTATTATTATCATTATTACTATTATTATCATTATCAATATCATTATTATCATTGATATTATTGTTGTTGCTGTTGTTATAATCATCATTATCATCATTGTCACACACACACACACACACACGTAATGTCGTCATTCCTGTTGTTATAATTAACATGATATTATTATCATTATCATTTACATTTTTTTCTTTTTAATCGTTTTTATTGTTGTAATTATCATTATCATTATTGTTGTCTTTCCATCTATTATTATTATTGCAATCATCATAATCATTGTTACCATTACTTATTATGATGATTATTTTTATTATCATTATCATCATTATTTTCATTATTGTTGTTATTATTGCCATTATTATTATTATCATTGTCATCATCATCATTATTATTTTTGTCACTTTAACATCATCTTAATAAAATCATTATCATAATTACTTACATATAAATGATATTATCATTACGTATGCGTGTTTATAATTGAATTGATCATTGAAATATCCACTTATGCAATTAATTTGCAACCAAGCACCGATAGCTCAGTCAGTTGCGTGCGAGACTTCCGTTCAATCGACCAGCGTTCGCGTCCCCCCTTCAGTAGGTCGGTAATTTTTTTAATTTTTTTTTTTTTTGTAATCACATCATGTCATCATAACTATAAATATTTTTACTATTATTAACATTATTGTCATCATTATCATCATTTTCATTAGAATTTTCTTAATAATTAACATCATATTTGATAATACTATTGTTATTAGTATTCTTATCATTATTATTATTAATGTCATTATTATTTTTATCATTATTATCATTAACATTATTATCATTATCATTGGTATCAATATCATTACTATCATAATCATTGATATTACTATTATCATATTGCCATTGTCATCATAATCACTATTGTCATTATTATCGATATAATTAGAATCATTATCATCACCATCATTACCCTTATATTCATTATCATCTTCATTATTATTAGCGGTATTGTTATTATCATGATTAACAGCGTCATAATCACCATCGTTACCATTATTATTATCATTATCATCAACACACACACACACACACGAGACTCGAACACTCGCACATCATTATCGTCATCATCATCATCTCCTCTCATGATCGACCATTTTCTCTTCATTGCCATCATCAGACCCTTCATCATCATCATCATCATTATCATTATCCTCCTCCTTCTTCTTCTTCTCCTCCTCTTCCTCCTCCTCCTCCTCCTCATCCTCCTCCTCCTCCTCCTCCTCCTCATCATCATCATCATCATCATCATCATCATCCTTCTCCTCCTCCTCCTCCTCCTCCTCCTCCTCCTCCTCATCATCATCATCATCATCATCATCCTCATCATCATCATCATCATCCCTCTTCTCCTCCTCTTACCATTATTACTATCCATATAATTAACCAATGTAATTAACAACCATATAATTAACAACTGTAGCGTATTAATTGTATAACAGGGGCCCCGCACTACCACCCCCACCCCCCCTGAAGCTGGCAAAATAGGATGTAAGTGTGACCTTGATGAGACCCCTGTTCTAGTTCTAGTGTATAACTCCTCAACGTTCAGCCTATCTTCCATTAGAGAAAATATAAACTAAAATACTAGATAGTATTAATAGATAAAACAAATAAAAGGATAAACAGGTTAAGGAAATCTTAATATTACGTTAAACTGCCGTGAAGATAAAAGCAACTTCAAAGGGAAGTGCTAAGCTAAGGGCTTACCATAAAAAAAAAGACTAACTAAAACGCAAGAGGAATCTGAAATGATCCTCTGGCAAAAGGCCTTACATAAAAGAAACAAGTTACTAAAACATGGCAGCATAAGGGTCACTGAAGGTGATTCTCAAAAGAAAAAAATTGAAAAAAAAAAAAAAAAAAAAAAAAAAAAAAAAAAAAAAACGGCAAAAGCCAAAAACTATAACTAAAAGGCAAAGAATTAAAGTTAAAACAAAACACAGCAAGTCCTGAAGGGACGAAAAATGAGAAGTAAAAAAAAAAAAAAAAAAAAAAAAAAACACGAAGCAAGCAAAACTATAAAAACACAAAACTTCACTGTTAATATTTGTATATATCTAAAAATAAATCACGTCCAGCTCCTATTAATAATGAAATATCAGGATCACAAGACTTGACTTTTCTTTGCTGGTTTCTTCTGGCAACCGGTGTTTCAGGT
>NW_028234427.1:36814619-36819619 GCF_977035675.1 Penaeus japonicus | reverse complement strand
CATATTTTGTATACTCTTTAATAATAATAAGCAACAAAGAACCAGGTTAGCCGAATTAAAATAGTAGATTACCAGTGAACAGGCGGTCGAGTGACAAAAGCTGATCAAGAGACGAATTCTCATAAAAAAAAAAAAACATATTAATTAAGCTATATATGGTTGATCAGGTTCACGATGTTGTTTATTTGTTTTGATTTAAGTTTCACAGATTTTGCGGTTGTCTAAAAGGGGAATATTGTCATTCTTAGGATTTCATGTATGAAGAGAAAAAGAAAAAGAAAGAAAGAAAGAAAAAAATTAGTAATTAATAAGTAATTAGGTCTAATTGGTATGATTTTGTGCCAATTATCATCATCAGTCCGTTGCAATAAAATGTGATGAAAGGTGGTTCTAAGAGCGTAATAAAGAGTGCCCGTCTTGGTGTTTATCACATATCGTCAAAATAAAATGTCAAAATGTTTAAATTAGCATAGGTTCAAAGGTGCTAATAGTTAATAATAAATAATAATAATAAAGGTGTTCATAGGTTCAAAGGATCAGTGTACTTCAATATGGCTATTAAGCTGCAACGGGAGTCTCTTGCACGATCTATTGCAATAAATGCACGACCTCACCACTTGCAGGCTAGATATCATTTGATCGCAACAGGAATTTCACTTGATGCTTCTTATTTTGCATTCAATGTTGTACAAGACATGTGTCTCTCATTGCATGGAGACAAAATCAAAAACATTATGACTGATAAAGTATTCTCTTTATATGTGTGTGTGTATGTGTGTGTGTGTGTGTACGTGTGTGTTTGTGTGTGTGTGTGTATGTGTGTGTGTGTGTGTATGTGTGTGTGTGTGTGTATGTGTGTATGTGTGTGTATGTATGTGTGTGTGTATAATGATTGATAAAGTTCTTTTTTTACCATTTTCTTAAACACTGAATGCAATATTGCATTATCGATATTGTTCCTATTGTTTCTAAAACCTTACCGCGGATTGGAAATGCAGCTTCAGTGCATGTACCGCATCTTGAGTATCAACACCATGCACGGTTTATTAAACTTATTTAGTTATTCATGCAATATCCGTGTGTCGCCAAGTGTTTAAAAAGGTTTAACAGAATTAATAACTTGATCATAGTTTGATATAGCTGCATACCCTCCCTCATATCTGCAAAGTTTTTCAGTTCGTCTTTATAAGTGAATTAAGACATATTTTGTACCGTTATATGGAAGACTACTTGCATCTGCCATTGAGGATAGAATTTTATCATCGTTTTTGCTCCATTAATTTCATGAATAGACCCCTATACAGTACATTCACTTTTTGTAAAGATTGTTATCCGAAATTAGCACATGGCACTACGCAATGATCATTAATGTTGCTGTTGATATCAATATTATTCCATGGGTACTTAACGAAAGAATCATAGTAATGCAGCTCATTTGCATATTTCCAAGGAATTTACACGCTCCCGGAGATGTGAAGGATATCGTTTACATTACCAGAAAATAAGATAAAAGTTTAAAAGTGAATTCGCAATTATTATTCCAAAGCACTTCGTCATCAAACCATCTTAAGAATTCCCACCTCTACGGAAGTTTCTAGAACTCCATAATCTAATCCTCCGCGAAGGAACAAACTGAAGTCCTATAGTAATCTGTTTGAAATAGGATACAAGTGTTTACGTTTGAATAGACAAAGATGAGGATCTGAACCAATGCACACCATAAGGATAACTTTCTAAGAAGCGTTGAAGACTAACGTGAGGAAAATGGCAGTGCGCTCGTTTCTGAGTCCTGTGGCTTCTACTATTTCTATTTCCATATTTTACAAATTTATTCTCTAAATCACTAATATAAGCTCTTCTTCGCAATACTTTTAATATAAAACCGACACTCAATTCTCTCGCATTCTCACCGAATAGCGAGTTATTCGATAAACCATCAGAAACACGCACACAGGCGGTTCTGTATAACGAATAGCCGATTTTTCTAAAACACTTTAACCTGGAATATTCTTGAAAGTTTTAGCAGTGCCATCTCTTCCTGACTGGATACCCGTCCTACCATCAACTACGGACTTCTACTGTGCTGCGGCCTAGGGACTACATAAAATACTTTACGGGACACTTTCTAAGATGATTTCAACCGGTAAGCTGTTGCATGAGAAGACTTTTTACACTATTTTATACACACACCCACGCGCGCACGTACACGCACACATATGTACGCACGCACACATACGCACGCACGTACACGCACCCACACGCACCCACGCACAGACATACACGCACGCACGCACACATACGCAGGCACGTACACGCAGGCATGCACATACACGCACACGCACCCACTCACACACACACGGTGCTGATGCTAAAACCGGTATTCGAGTGTAAAGGATCTTTTTCTGATTATATCGTACGTGTCTATATTACACACTGAAAACGTGACGTCATAAGATTTGTCAATGCGAAATTCACAGTTCTATATCTACATCATAAATGCTATTAATTACATCACTACCAAAAGATGCTATAGTATCAACCATGAGAACTCAAGAGGAGTCTCAGGTCCAGTAGACTAGACGGGCGTGCAAAGACTTTCCTATTGTACACACACATAAATGTATGTATTTGTGTATGTCTGTATATGTATATATATATGTATATATATATATATATATATATATATATATATATATATATATATATATATATGTATGTATATATATGTATATATATGTATATATGTATATATATATATAATATATATATATATATATATATATATATATATATATATATAATGTATATGTAAATGTGCGTATATATGTATATATGTATATATGTAAAAATGTATAAACATATACATATATATATATATATATATATATATATATATATATATATATATATATATATCAATAATATGATTTAGGGATCCCCATCGCCGCCAATACTATTGACTCTTACTTGATCTCTCACACACACCCATTAGACTATAAAATTACCATACTTCTGGCTAGAATGCGACAACTGAAATACTCTTACCGTTCCTTGGTGAGGTTCTTCACTCACTTCTACGTCATTCTAGAATAAATAAACCAAACAGCAGGACCCTCCTCTTTCGGGGAAACTTTGGATCATTGAATTTACGAAAAAAATGCTGTAAATCGAATCGGATCTAAAGCTCCGTCGTTACTAATGACTTTAAAACCTCTATTATCCCAACTATTACCTTGATTGAAAGCAAGAGAGGAGTTTTGCAGAACCGCCTTCCGCGAATGTTCCAGAAGGACTGAGCTGTTGTCAAGGTCACCACCGATCGGACACGACACGTATTGGTTTCAAATGGTGTCCTCTGTTACATTGTCTTGTTACGTGTCTTTTGGTTGCTGTGTTTGGTTTCGGGTTGTTTGGTTGCAATGCTGTGCTTGTTGTCCTTTGTGTGGAGTGACTTTGGTTGCTATGGCTTGCTTCTTATCCTTGTAAACACCAAAGGCTCAGTGTGCCTTCAAACCGTTAGGGTGTGTTGGTATCTGCATCTGTGTGTATATATATATGTATATATATATATATATATATATATATATATATATATATATATATATATATATGTATGTATGTATATATATATGTATATACATATACATATGTATTTTATATATATAATAAGTGTGTGTGTATATATGTATATACATACATACATACATACACATACGTGTGTATGTGTTTCTGTTATTCTTCCTATTTTGCTGTTTTTGTATCCTCTGAAGAGCTTGTCGGGTAAATCTCTCATAAAAAAAATAATGTTCTTAGCTTTGCATGTATGTCTAACGTCCCTGTTTTCTTCGTGATCAATACGTTAATTCAGCAAATCCACAGGACCCTCTTCTTAGGTCATGATCCACAAACACTTTCACATATTTCCAAAAATATCCTTCAAAATCTGCCAAATTCTAAATCAAATAGATATTACCACTGCCGGTTGAGTGGGAAGACTCACATGCATTAGCTTGGGGCTAATACAGGCTCAGCAGGCCAACACAGGAGGTTGATGCAAGTGACATAGAATGGAGGCTAAAAGGTATATATATATATATATATATATATATATATATATATATATATATATATATATATATATATATATATATATATATATACGTTCTTACAATAGTTACACTTATTACATACCTACTAGTATAGTAATCACTGGTCACTTTCTCAAGACAGATGGTGACTGAAGGGAGAAGCAGATAAGAGAGAGAGAGAGAGAGAGAGAGAGAGAGAGAGAAAGGAGATGGAGACGGAGAAAAAAAAAACAGGAGAGAGAGGTAAAACACAAACCTCTCCTCACTTTAAAAAAAGTCAAAAACACTCTAGCAACACAGCCCCCTAAATTTACTATTATTTAATAATTACATGTCAGGTAATTAATTTCTATATAATTAATTACCATATTGCTATCATTATATACTTTTTTATTACAATATATAATATTACTCTACCGTATTGCTGCATTACTATCACTCACGAGGCTATGCCAGGTCCTGTGCCTCATAATGCCACATTGCATGAGCCAATTGCACGAGCACTGGGCAGCATTTACCTCCCCCTTTAAAAAAAAAACCTTAAGGACTGTCGCCACCTCGACCTGGGCAATGAGGTACAGGGAGGTCCTGACGTGCTCTCTCTGGGTAGCCACGGAACACTCCACACAGTTCCTAGGGCAGACGCGGGTAGCAGCCTGAGTTTGGGGTCGCCGTGTGTTTTTGGTGGATTTGGGACCCGTTGTCATGTACCCCGCCTGATGCCGTGTACCGTATGGCTGAGCCTGATGCCTTTTCTCCATTAGAGGTTATGTACCTACCCCGTTTTGTGCTCCGTAAAAAGCTCAGCGTCTTGAGATCCCGAGAAAATGAGCCGCGGTAAGCTAAACACTTACTTCGTCCGTGTATAGTGTTTGTGTATTGTTCCGTGTATTGTGTCCCGTGTACAGTGTT
>NW_028234427.1:36804619-36807119 GCF_977035675.1 Penaeus japonicus | reverse complement strand
TCCAGGGCCAGGCACCCAGAGGGGCATCTTCGCCGTCGATAATCTTGTCTACGATGCCGCGGTCTCCGCACTGCACGTTCGAGCGACTGGGGGGCTGCGGCTGCGGCTGCGGCTGCGGCTGACGGGAAGAAGAGTGCAAATCAGTGCAAGCATGAACATAGAAGCACTCATATATGAATGTTAAGCCAAGTGAATGCATGTATACAGGCTTGTGCACGTGCGCGCTCACCCACAAAAATACCTCGTGCGAGATACAGGAGAAGGAAAGCTGGCGATGTCAGCGAATAAGTAAAATGACCAAACTGAATGAATCATATGTGGTTATCTAAATATTTTTGCATCTGCTAGTTTACGGGCGATGTGCAACTGAACCAGCAAATGTTCTCCTCACAAGCTATCCGTTTTTGACTTTGACTTCGACGAGTTTATTGAGACAAGTGATTACGTACATCTCAAAAGGATGAGGTAACATAGGTTATCGTTAGTTAGAGTGATAAAGCAAACGAAGACTTCCAGATTTACCTGAACGACAGGAGGTCTTGGGGCCGAAGGGACAGGAATGGGCTGACTCTGGGCGGGACAACATACGAGTGGCTCGCTGTTCTGGAACGAGCAAATGGATCTGCAAGCAAATGCATGCAGTGAGCGTTAATGTGGATATTTAATCTTTGCGAGAAGCACCCGCAACTTACGAGAGAAATGTGTGGAATTGCAACAAGGCAATACAATGAATAATTTGGTATCAAAGTACTCTTGAGCCATTGTGAGGCGTTGTATATATGTATGTATGTGTGTGTATGTATGTATATATAAGTATACACATATATATACATATGTATACAAATATATACAAATATATGTATAAACGTATATATACATATACACATCTATGCATCTACAACTTCTGAAATTATTTTTGGAATCATTTATACAACAAGCGCGTACACATTGCATGAATAACTGCGTAACGACTAGATCTAGACACACGCACACATCCATGCGTGTATGTATGTGTATTTCCGTGTGTGTGTGTGTGTGTGTGTGTGTGTGTGTGTGTGTGTGTGTGTGTGTGTGTTATTAATTACAATTTGACAAGCGGGTCACATATTACGAAAAAACAAACATTATTTTGATTGGGAGTCAGTTTTATGATAGAACAGAACAAATTCACCGAAAAAAAATAAAAATAAAAACAAACATTTTGAACACACGTCCTTATCCCAAAACAACAACAAAAACACAAATCCAAAAAGTCAGAACACAACAATAACCTCTACAAACAGACACACACAAAAAAAATAAATGTTTTCCTTATCAACTAGTATAGATTGTATTATTTCCCGCGCAAAATAATTACGTTTCCCTTCTAGGTTAACGGTCTATGAATTTTGGTGTGATTTTAAAGGCGTTTCTGACTACTTCCCTGCTTTTGGATTTACCCATTTCGCTCGGGTGAATTGGTGTGAGATCCACTGTGATTTTACGGTTTTTGTAATTGATATTTCAGTAAAGATTCGAGGAGGGAAAAGAAATTTATTCGGCTATAAATATCTCCTGTAGACATCCCACGAGGGAGTATTTCAAATTTTAAGAAAATGGAGAAACTAATGCTAATATTACCACCGTTAATAATGGTACTATAAGAAAATAATAAAGATATTAAAACTAATAAGAGTAACAATAATAACACAGATAATCATAACAATGATAATAATCATAACACTGTTGATAATAATAACAACAGTAAAGATAACAGTCATAACAATAATATCGACAATGATAACGATAATAATAACAATAACGATAATAATAATAATAAAAAATGATAAGAAGAACAAAAAGGCACGACCAGCTGGCTATTATTATTAATTACCTTTGACCATAAAAACCAACATAAAAGGAAGTGGGTCGGCTTATAGATAAATATAAAAATAAATTAATAAATTATAAATAAACGGAGAGAGAGGTAGATCACTTATTAGAATCCTATGAGATAAAGGCTTCCGTCAGAATAAAGTGACGAGTATCTTTTTTGTTTTGATTTTTTATTCTTTAGTTTAGTTGTTTTTTTTTTAATTTTTTTTTTATTCTTTAGTTTAGTTTAGTTTAGTTGTGATTTGCCACAAGTAGTTTAGTCTCAGCTTGTGAAGAAGGACTTCGGAAACTCTAAGAGTTCATTTAAAATTGCATATATTGCAATATTAACGATGCAAATTGCATTATATCCGAATACAACAATTGCCACGTTTTTTTTAAAGACAAATTGAAGGGAAAATAGAGGGATAGAGAAAATCCTAACAAGGACATGATAATAATGGTAAACCTATAATTAACAAAAGTTATATTGATAAAATAATAACTTCACTAATGTTACCTCTTCTGCAACCACTATTACGGTCATTAACACTAGTGCTATTATAGATTAATAATCAACCAGATCTATTAATTTCATGATTTATATGATATGGTTCACATAAATGAGGAAAGCTTAGTAAACAGC
>NW_028234427.1:36794619-36797119 GCF_977035675.1 Penaeus japonicus | reverse complement strand
TAGGATAAGGAAGGGAGACAGCATTACCAGTCTCTCTGAATCATTTAATTGTTTGATTTCCAGGGTTAATTTACTTAGCGTGTAATTTGTGATGTGTCGCCAATGATAATGATAATTGTTGGCATAGAGATGTATTTGTATTACGTTGATGATTATTTTATGTAATTGAATGGTATGGTTCGTTATGAATAGCTTTGCCTACGGATTAACATATAGTTTTGATGAACTTGCGTATAGAGACACACATGTCCATATGCGTATATCTGTCTATATTAGTCAAACTCTCTACATATATATATATATATATATATATATATATATATATGTATACATATACATATATATGTACATATATACATGTATATATACATATATATATACATATATATATATATATATATGTATATATATACATATATATGTATATATATATATGTATATTCATATATATATATATATATATATATATATATATATATATATATATATATATATATGTGTGTGTGTGTGTGTGTGTGTGTGTGCATCCAAAATTAGTTTCCTGGCCTTGAGATATATACGTGTACTTATTTGCATGGTTGAGACAACAAATAAAATTCATATTCACTTTATATTTTCCGAAATTCGACGATCTCTTCGCGTTTCTTCTCATATCTATTTATCATTTTCTTCCGTTCACTCCCTTCTCTCCGTTTATTTTTGTTTCGTTATTTTTTCAAATGGTTGAGATATTTTTTTTTCTGTCTCTGTTTGTTTTTACTCTTAAATCTTATTTCACTATCCTATTCTTTATCATTCCCATTTCGTTGTCTTTTTCGTTTTTCATGAATCGGATCATATTGTATTACGACGTGTATATTTTGTTCAATCTCGTTTTTTTTCTTTTTTTTATCCTTGTCCCTCTTCTTTCCTTACTCAACCGTCTCTGACTTTTTCTTTCTTTCTTTCTCTCTCTATCTCTCTCTGTTCACACACACACACACACATACATATGTATTCTTATTTATTTATTTTTTGAATATATATATATATATATATATATATATATATATATATATGTGTGTGTGTGTGTGTGTGTGTGTGTGTGTGTATATATATATATATATATATATATATATATTATATATATATATATATATATATATATATATATATATATATATACATAAATATATTCATAGATAGCTAGATCTTTTCCACTCTACTTGACCGGTGAATATATAGTATTCCGCGAGCTAGTTTGGCCCCCTTGTCACTGGCATTGACAAAGGACAGAATCCAGATTAGTCACAGGATGAGTGAGGGATGGGCTAAGGGTGGAGGGAGGGAGGATAGGAGAGAGGAAGGAAGAAAGGAGCTACGGGTTTAGGGAGGGGGAGAGGGGAGAGGAGAAGGATAGGATGAAGGGAGAGAAGGAGGAAGAAGGAGAGGAGGGATGAAGGATGAAAGGAGGGAGGAAAGGAAGAGGAGAAGGATGAAAGAAGGATGAAGGATGAAAGGAGGGAGGAGAGGAAGGATGAAGAGATGAAGAAGGAATGGAGGGAGAGAGGAGGAGGGAAGGGAGGAGGGAAGGAGGGAGGAGGAGGAGGAGGAGAAGGAGGAGAAGGAGGGAGCGAGGTAGGAGGAAGGTAGGAGGCGAGTGAGATGCTCCAAGGTCACCTACCCATTTTTTTCCTACTCGCAGTGGCTGTCATAAAAAAAGATATACTATACACGAAATATCTTTACTTGAAGATAAGACTACAGATTCATACCTGAAGTTGAAATCCAGGAGAGTTTCAGAAGCGCTGTCTCATCTTTCAATAAGTCTATTATGAGTAGTGTTTTTTTTTTTTTTAATTCTTTCCACTATTTTGATTATCCTAGTTTGTGATGACCATGCTAGTGATGACTATTAGCTTGATGATGATGGTTTATTGATGCTCGTGTTGATGATGATGATCAGATATTTGTTGATGTTTCTCCCGACGAGGAAAAAAATGATTTACGACTGTTGTTTCCAGTCGCAAGGTGAGACGCCGAAATTTTCCGAACGCAATGGAATAAAAAAAATTCAGAATAAAGATACTATAAATGACCTACCGAGATAACTTAGGCCGGTCCAACTGGGTAGCATGTAAGTAAGTGCATTTAAACCACCCGAAGACTCACCCACTACTACTACAACTCTCTCTTCAGTAACACATTGAAGAAGTCGCGATAAGGTCGAAACGTATATAGCTTTCTGTTACTATACGATTGAATTCTAATCATAACATGTTTTGATGCACCGCAGAGAATTCAGATTTATTTAAGTAGGCCGTACGCTGAAAAGGGTTAGGTAGTGGAGAGAGAGAGATAAGAGTATGTAGGTGTCGATGTCAGAAACATATTCAGATAGAAATGTATTCAGATTAGAAATATAGTCATATAGGTGCATGTATATTCTGGTGTAGTTCATCTGGAAAGCCGTGTGTGCGCTGAGATTTTTTATTTTTTTTTTAAGGATTAGTATTTGTAA
>NW_028234427.1:36759619-36782119 GCF_977035675.1 Penaeus japonicus | reverse complement strand
TGATTATTGCAATAAAGCTAATCAATGGATTTGCAATTAAAGGTGATATCGCATTATAAATTTCCTGTGAAATGTGATATAGGCCTATCTTCCCCGTCGAGTGAAAACTGTTCTCTTTTTTTGTTTCATTTTTTGTTTATTTGACTAGAACAATCAACTTGATTTTGATTTCGAACATTTTAATCAAATTTTTATTTCCAGTAAATTCTATAGAAAAGTTCGGTCACTGAATAACTATATATCCGTAAGCTCTCTCATTTGTAAAATATACAGAGATACGATTTTCATTATCATTATTATTATTATTATCATTGTCATTATCATATTTTTACTATCATCGTTAGTATTTCTGTCATTATTATTGACAGCATTATTATCATTATCACCATTATCATTAGGATTATCATTGTTATTACTAAATAATCATCATTATTTTCATCTTTGTTATAATTGTCTGCAGCACTATTATTGCCATCATTACTGTAAGTATTATTACTAAAATTATTATCCTCATTATCGTTACTATCAATATTCCCATTACAATTATTACGATTATCATTGTCATCATTATCATTATCATCAATATCGTTACTGTTATTGATTTGTTTATTATTATAAATTGTATTGATATTGTTATTAACATTAATAGCGTTACTATTACTACTATCATCATATTAACCATCTTTGTTATGATTTTTATTCTTATCATCAGTATGATTATTGCAATTATTGTTGCTATTACGATCATTTTCATTATCACTACAATTGATATTAAATTTAATACGAGCATATTTCTTATACTATTAACATTCTTATCTTTACCATCAATATTATTGTCATCATTCTTATTATCAATATACTTTTTTCCCAGTTTAATGTGTCTATCTTGGATTATATAAAATGTGTGATTATATAATTATAGAGTCATTACATAAACCCATTTAAATAAGGTATGATAAATACAGTGCACAGATGTGTAATTCCATTGTAAAATATTTTATTGTTCTGAATATACGTTTTCTCAATATACGTTTTTTTTCGCATTTTCAGAATATGCAAAACTAGTAAAAGAAAAAAAAAATCTGAAAGTTCTAGGACGGTCTTGTTGAAAATCTTAGAATCATAGAAAACGAAATCCTGTAGATCTGTGTAAGGGGTAACTACATTAGTGAATACTGTCGTAAAATAATGATAAAGTATACGTTAGTTATATCACACAGAAACACAGACACAAACATACAAGCACACATACAAGCACATACACACACACACACACACATTTGAGGTCTTATCATTTTCTTGGCAAAAGAAGCATTTAAAGTGAGGCCCCATTCCATCTACAAACCTAACACATAACGAACAAACACTGAAGTCTATTCAAGCGTCCCACAGTATTATAGCTGAACCCAATTCTCCAGGATTAGAAATATAAAATCTAGTAACATCAAGACCCTACACAAATCGTCTTTATATTCTGCAAATAGAAGTCAAAGAATGTATACAAAAAGGAATAAAAAATCATATAGGCACACTACCCTATTCTACCCTATTGGTTATTCCATATTCGTAAAATATTCATCCTGGCTTCCGCATACACCGGAAATTATCTAACCGCACCTTTGCTAATAATAGTTGAGTAGTCCTGCTCTATAAACCCCATAGTAGATATTGGTGAATTCTTTCCCGTACTAGTAGGTAAACCGATTCTAATTTTAATCCCTTGATTTTAATTTTACTTCGTGCTCAAGGTCATAATTTAATTGATGAATGAAAATAGTCTTAGATAACTAATACTGCTACTTAAGAGAATCTATTAATTGTGTGGGGTTTAATTCTGCTTTACCCTGATATTATCAGAATTATTGTTATTATTACTATTCTTATCACCCTTATTATTATTACTATCATCTTCATTAACCTTATTATGGCCATTATTTTTTTTTCTTTATTATCATTATTATTACTCCCATTATCATTAACATTTATCATTATCATTATCCTCATTAGTATCAATTATCATTATCATCATTATCATTATTGTAGCTGTTGTTATCATTATTATCATTACTACTGTTATCAATATCATTATCATCATCGTTATGACCATTATCTTTATTAATTATCATTATTATCATTATGATTGTCCCTTTTTGAAAATCAAAATAGATGAGTTACAGTTCTCTCTTCTCATTTTCTGTGATAAAGTAGATTTTTTCCTCCAATATAATGTATGGATAACTAAGCTACTTTTCTTAAGACTCACTATATATGTACACACACACACACACAATATATATATATATATATATATGTATATATATATATATATATATATATATATATATATATATATACACATATATATATATTGTGTGTGTTTATATATATTCATATATATATATATATATATATATATATATATATATATATATATATATATATATATACATATATATATTATATATATATATGTATATGTATATATTATGTATATAATATAATTATATATATAGTATATATATATACATATATATATACATATAATATATATATATATATTGATATATATATATATGTATATATATATTATATATTATATATATATATATATATATATATATATATATTATATATATATATATATGTATATACATATATATATTATATAATATATATATATATACATATATATATAATATATAGATATATATATACACATACACACATACACACACACACACACACACACACATATATATATATATATATATATATATATATATATATATATATATATATATATATATGTCTGTGTGTGTGTGTCTCTATATATATATATATATATATACATATTTATATATACATATGTATGTATCTATATATACATATATATCTGTGTGTGTGTTTATCTATTCATAGCCTACTAGCTAGTACCATCATTTCTTTAAGAAGCGTTTGCGTGTGTAAGGAAAGGACTCGGCACAGGAAAGGGTGTGAAGAGGAGAGGAGGCACACAGTATACATCCGATTGTCCCAAGTGAGGCTGGCTCTTAGAGACTATGGGGGAATACCTGGTTTGGTTATAAGATAAACAAATAAATAGAAACGTTAGATCCATAATAACTACTTTTTTATGATGAAGTTTTATGTATTCTTGGGTGAAATTGTTATGGTAAGAAATATAACTAATGTATGTAAGATATATAATAACGGGATAATTTCAGATAACTTCTTGTCCAAAATGTAGTGAAACCGTGTGTAATTCCCAGCCTCTTGTTGTGACCCTTTGACAAATGACCTCAATTAGTATAAAGTTGGTTGCCAGTTGTTTAACAATTCCCTTGCGACCTTTGACCTCCCCCTTTTCGTATGTTTTGATATTTCAGGAAGTAAGAAAAAAAATGAGGCGACGTTTCGAAATCTTCCTGAATCTCATCTTCAGGTAATAATGCTACTTCTTTTACCACTACTTTTTAAACTTTCGGTGGCAATTAAGATTAATTGATAAATGAGACAACTATGTCGAAATCCTCCTGTTATCTTCAGGTGAAATGATACTATTATTTCCACGGTTACTATTCCTGCTACTATTTTTTATTTTTTTTCAACAATTAAGACTGACTTTGATCCTCCCCCTATAGCCATACTTATGCTCCCATTCATTACATTACTCAACCTATAAAATACGCATTACATCATACTGTATTATATGTCCACTAGTTGAGCTGCCTTCCAATGCGACTCTCGGAGCGACCGCTAACACGTAGTCCTCTCTATATATAGTTAGTTCTTATCTTGTTGACCGAGTTCCTCTCAGATAGAGAAGAGCAGATAGGAGAAGCGAGGACGACCGAAGACAACTTACTCATGCATTTGCATAGCTCAGTGGTTGTTGTTTTTTTTTTTCTTGGCATGACTTTAGCTAACCCTTTATGTAAAAAAAAGATTTGGCTATAGGTCCTTTTCTTCTTGGAGTTAAAAAAGGTTTTGGATTTGTCTTTGTTTTGATAATTTAGTTGTCTTTGATATTAAGGCCTGATGATATGAAGCCACTTTGTGACCCTTTGTCATTCAGCAGTCTGTCCTGAGTGCTCTAGCATTAAAGTCAAATATTGCCTTAATTGATGAGTGGGGCGTTCCAGTGGTTCTGCTTTAACGTCGTGACAAATTTCTTGCAGCCCTTTGGCTTTTAAATTTCGTAACTTCATCATTACGAGTACAAATAAAACCTCCCTTCTTGCACTTCATTCCGTGTTCCTTCTCAAAGCAAGGACCACTGACCATGCCGTATAGAGCCATAACATCAGTGAATTCCTGGTTTTCAAGAATAAATCCTTTTAGAATTGTTTATCATTTCGACGCTCCAATTTGCAGTTCAGTCTCGATCTTTTATCATAAAGATAGCTGATGTACAATCCTCAATAACTGTTCTTCTTGCCTAACATGGAGCTTTCTGATAGCGTCGACTCAATGCCCTTCTGTTTACCAAAGGCCATTCCACATGTTGTATTTTGGTGGATCATATAACTTGTAAAAGCTGAGTGTTAGTTTACGGTTCCGATATTTTCTCACAGCTTGTTTCACCGGGTTTGTAATGTCTATCCCAACGAAGCATGGTGGTGGTAGTTCCATTATAGCTCACTCATGCACGTTACACTTGCGGTTTTTCGATAGAACCTCAACAAACATATATCACTTATAGCATCCCTCTGACGGTTGAAATAACTGATCGAATCGACCGATGTTTGAATCCAAAAGTAACAGCTGTATGGGCTGAATTGGGCTCTCTGATCGCCTTGTCTGATAGGATTTAACTCTTTAATCCTACCGTTTGGTTTGTGTTTAACATATGTTTGAATTCTGAGGAATCTATGATAGTTATTGATGTCACTGACCACTAGTCTTTTCAATTTCGCTGCCGGCAAATATGTGTAAGGCGCGGATATGGTGCCCTGACTTTACAAGATAATGGGATTCTATTTATCTATTTATCATTATTATTATTTTGATTTTATTTCAAGTTTTTGTCCTGGAAATAAATAAATCTCAAGACATGTTGTTTCATCGAATCCAACCTTATTTTCATGTGTCTGATCTTTCCAATGTCTGCTTGGTCATCGACATATGCTACACGTTTGAGATTAAGGGTTGCATAACACGATCTTTAACTTAGAGAAATTACTTTACCATTACACATACGGCCGTATCCGTAGTCCTTTGTCGATACGGCCGTCGTAAGGCACAAAGAACAATAACGATGCCGTAATCCTTTTAATTTCTGTACACTTGCCTTCGTCCAGTCCCCCAGACGAAGGACGTGGCAATCGTTCCAATAATATTTCGTAAAATGCGTCCAGACAATAAGAAAAAAATGCGACTTGAGATGCGATTGACAATGTGGAGGCGACGGCGAAGACCATGGAGCGAAAATTAATAGGGATTCGACTGATAATCACATGTCTAATGGGTTGTCCTAAGTTATCTCTTCCGTCTTTTGTTCTGTATATATTTCAACATGTTGACATAGCTGTAAGGTTTTGTAAAATATATGTGAGCCCAAAGAGGGACTAAGATTGGGGTGAGGATAACCTTTGTTACCTCATCCTTTTGAGATGTACGTAATCACTTGTCTCAATAAACTCGTCAAAGTCAAAGTCAAAAGTCTTCCGTATACATGATCTCTGCCTCTCTGTTCTCATTTTCGTTAGTATTCATGAACAGATTCACATTCTCCCTTACCGAATATGTGTCTCATTCCATGGAAAGCGGTTTTCGTACGATGACCAGCACACATCTCTAGATACTTCTCGAACATCGTCATTTGTTACAGACACGATGCATTTCCCGAGTCCTGGGTCCTTCTCGGTTCCTATAGGATTGCCAAGAGGATTTAGCTGCATGCTGTTAGTTGAAGTCGTTTACCTATCAATCCTATTATTCAATATTATTCTTTCCGAGTGTTGTCTGAAGACCCAGCTTCTACCATTCCTGTTTTATTATATTCAAAAGAGAAGCCCAACGCCAAACAAAATTAATTATTCTAAACAAATATCTGGGACAAAGAAATATCTTTGAACATAAGCAGAACGGTTAAAATGGCGGAGAGAAAAATACGGAAGGGAACAAAAGAAAATCACTAATCACAGAGTATTGGATACGATATCAGTCTGAAACAGATTTCAAACTAGGAGACTTTGGATCACTGATGGAGTTCAAACTCATTGAATTAAAAAGGAAATGACAGCACATGATAAGACAGATTGCCAGCCTAATGGATAAAAGGAGCAATGATATAATAACAGTGCAGAGTCAACTTTCTAAAAGCATTTATATGACCCCTTTCCCTTTTCAGTATAAATGTTTTATTTTCGAAAATTCTTTCAATACTCCATTTTATCATCAACAGAGAAATAATAAAACACAATTCCCAGAGTGATAATCGGTCAATATATATAACGCGACACAAATCATATATAACGATTCTTAATGAAAATAATTACACTCATCATAATCTACATATTTTTGCAAAATTCATGATACATAACCTTCCCGAGCTGGATTACCTTAAATAATGTATTTTGAGGAAAATAAATCTTGCAATTGACAATAACGGACCTAGATCATGAGGATAGTTCATAAAAAGTGGATTGAAGATTTGTACAGAAGCATTGATATAAGTTGCATTATTGTTATTTTTAAGCATGATGATTATTATCGTTATTATTATCATTATTGTTACAATGATTTTATTTTATTGAAGTAATCATTACTATTGTTACTATCATTATTACTATTATCATTATCACTGTAATAATAATGATAACGATTGTTATCATTGTTATTATTACTATCATTATTATTCATATCATAATCATTACTATTGTTACTATCATTATTACTATTATCATTATCACTGTAATAATAATGATAACGACTGTTATCATTGTTATCATTACTATAATTATTATTTATATAATTATCATCATTGTTATTTTATTATCATAATTATTGTTATCACTTCATAATGTTATTATTTCTTTTATCAAGATTATATTATCATTACTATTACTATTTCTCATTTTGTCATCATTTTCACTTTCATTGTTATTATCATTATCATCATTATAATAATGATGTTATTATCATCATCGTTTTATTGGTATTACTAATGTTATTATTATTAACATTATTATTATGTCATTATTGATGGCAGATTGTCATTGTCTGTATTGTCATTATCGTTATTATTTTCATTTTAGGTATTGTTATCATTTTTTTATCAATGAATTGTCATTGTCATTTTTATCATATTATTATTGTCACTATTATTTCTACTATTATTATCATTATCGTTATCATCATTATCATTATCATCATGATTATCATTAGTGTTGTTGCTGTTCTTATTATTGTCGCATCATTACCATTTTTAGTAGTATTGTTATATTTTCATTATCATGACCAATATTGTTATCATTATCACTTGTAGGAAAAGTAGCAATAGTATCGAATATTTTGTCATAATTGTTTTTGATTTTGTCTTTGTTTTTTGTTATTATAATTATTCACCTTTAAAGCAACGAGCCTCTTAAGAATTATCAATTAGTTAATACCTTATAAAACCCGTTAGAAATTAGGGAGAGAGACACTCATACACACACACACACACACACACATACACACACACACACACACACACACACACACAAACACACACACACACATACACAAACACACACACACAAACACAAACATACACACACACACACACAAACACACACACACAAACACACACACACAAACACACACACACACAAACACACAAAATCGCGCGGATACATAAGCATAAACAGATATAACTATAGATATAAATATAGATAAATATACATACAAAAAGATAAATAGATTGATTAGTTGATTAATTTGTTTATGATAAAGTCCTAATCACATAAGAAATTAAATCATAATAAAATATTTACATTTGGAGACTTTGATGCTCCATAGTGCCCAGAGCTAATCAATCAATCATCGAAATTAAAAAGAAATGGTTATCTTTGATTTAAAAAAAAGTATTATAGGAATTGATTTATATTTCCATGAACATGCGTTTGTAAGGTTATGTATCATGAATTTCGCAAAAATATGTAAATTATGATGAGTGTAATCATTTTCATTAAGAATCGTTATATATAATTTGTGTCGCGTTATATATATTGACCGATTATCACTCTGGGAATTGTGTTTTATTATTTCTCTGTTGATGATAAAATGGAGTATTGAAAGAGGTTTCGAAAATAGAACATTTATACTGAAAAGGGAAAGGGGTCATATTATTGTTTTTAGAAAGTTGACCCTCCGTTGTGTCAAACGTGAATAAATTTAAAGAAAAGCAAGACGTAATTTGTATCTGGTCTTTAAAATTGCAACAGGTCATATCACCCAAGTTATATAATAGTTATCAGAAGAGAAAAAAACAGGATATAACCAAATAACTGAAAAATACTTAAAGTTGCACAAATCAAGAAAACCTCATCTATCGAACATATCAGGCAATATTCCGCAAAATGATAATAGCATCCACCCCAAATCGAAGACCGATTTCAAAGAATAAAGCTCGGGTTAAGGAAACAACCCCCAGTAGTATAATTACCCGATAAACAGATGCTTTGTCAACGCAGATTCAAATTCCGCGCGCCTTAAAGCAGCCTTGCCACACAGCGCCATCTTGCGGCTGTGAACCGAACTAACGCGATGGTGCCACATAACCCTTCAATACCATTTACATAAACGCCAAAAACGCACCAAATAAGACTAACGGAATCCCCAAAGGACGAATAAACACTAGATAAGCTATCCTATTGCCTTAGATATGTCATTAGAGTCCGAAAAAGGGGAAACGACACCCCTGAAGTATGTGATGTCGCACATGAGGAGAGTGTAGTCCTAAAGATGGCGGCATGTCATCAGTGCCGTGCTGTGCTGTGGTAAGTTTTTCGCCCTTTTCACCCTGTCGTGAGCGCCCCTCTGCTCGTTTTACGCCCCGCGCGAGCTCTCTAGCCTCCCTCGCTTGCTCCGAGATGCTCACGCCTGGGGATAATCGCGGAGAAAGAGGAGAAAAGCGCGGCCAAAGCTGGAAGGGAGGGCGAGTGTGATGCGAGGACGAGGGAAGTTGGAGTGTGAACGTGGTTAATATTTTTCTCTTTTTTTTCGCTCTGATGACATTTCCAGACGGCCGACGTGGGCGAGACGAGGCTTTTCCTCTCGGCCAGACCGGCGGACGAGGAGGAGGAGAGGAGGGAGGAACAAGAGAGCGGCCAGAACGAGGAAGAGAAGAGGGGGAGAGAGAGAGAGAAGAAGAAGAAGAAAAAAAACAGCTCTCGTAATGTGACCTTGTCTGGGGATATTTGGCCTCGTCTTTTGCCAGTGGGGGCTCTCGGGGGCTGTTTTAGGGGGGGATTTTTACCCCCATTTCGAATCTCGAACGAGGGGGGGGATTTCCTATAGCTCTGGGGGGCGAGAGAGGGGGAGGAAGAGGGAGGAGGGAGGAGGAGGAGGAGGAGGAGGAGGAAGAAGAGGAGGACTTCTTTTGTTTTGTTTCCGTGTTTGTGTTTGCAGCCTTGGGAGTCTGGGAGTCAGGGGGGCCGATTTCGTAATGTAGGTTTTTCCGTTCGTATTGATTTGCTCTGTTGTAAGGAAGGGTGGGTTGGTTTATGTCCCCCTTTGTGCCTTGAATTGAGGTAATGGGATTGATGTTGATGGTGGGAGAAGCATCTTGCAAAGCCAAGGGTTATTCAAGTGAGATTGTGGCCTGTGCACGTACCCTTGGCCCTTCCGCTAAGGCTAATCTGTATCCCCGCTTCGTATAGTCTGGCCAAGAAGCTGCAGGCGGTTTATTGTGAAATACGGAACCAGACTAGGGTCGGTCTTGGCAGCATATGCAACGAGGCTTGTCGGTCTTTTTCCGGAATGCTGGAGCCTCATAGGCCACGGTAATTGCTCGAGTTATACCTCGAGTAATTGCGTGGGGTGTGAGGAAGTGTCGTTAGGAGTACGAGTGGTTTGGCAGGTGATTTAGCATCTGGTACTATTGTTGTTTCTTTGTTTATTGTGAAAAGGTTCTTCCTATTTTGTTATGTAGGCCTAGAATTTGATATTCTATATAGGTCTATAATTGGATATTTTTGTGCTTGGCTTTTACTAGGATGGTGATGATGATGTTCTCGGAAAGTAGTTTCTAGAAGGAAAGTAATGTAAATATAAATAGTTCAAAACCTTTTTTGAAAATATTCTGCTGATTATGGAGTTCCGTTTTTTCTCTTTTTTTTTCTTGCTGTAACTGTAGTGAGAACACAACACCTGTTAATTTTTTTTTTTTTAATCCGTCCTGTTTCGTTGGATTGTCTCCGGAATGTTATTGTGCTTTGTGATTTACATTTGAATTTCCCTCGAGTCTTCTTCATTAAAGCCACTGCCGGTCAGCTTTGAGAACTTCTTTAGTGCGCCACAAATATTCAAAACCAAGAAAGCATTTATTACATTCTGTTTATCTGTTTGTGTTGGCTGAGCATCCCAGCCTATGTCGAATAAGTGTTCTCGTTCTTGATCTGTCGAAGGATTTAGCAAGAACTGATATTGCATCCGAGGCTTCTGTTGAAGAGGTGGCTCTCTTCTTATTCTCTTTGTATTTGAGTCTGAGGAATTTATTCTTTGCTTTGTTATGGAGCTTTGTTTTATTTTTATTTATTTATTTTTTTACTTTTTTGTTTGTTTTATTTTATTTATTTGTTTTATTATTATTATTATTATTATTGTTGTTGTTATTGTTATTGTTAATATTATTATTATTATTATTATTATTATTATTGTTATTGTTATTGTTATTGTTATTGTTATTGTTATTGTTATTGTTATTGTTATTGTTATTATTATTAATACTATTATTAATATTAATATTAATATTATTATTATTATCAATATTATTATTGTTATTAATATTATTATTATTATTATTATTATTATTGTTATTAATATTATTGTTATTATAATAATAATAGTAGTAGTAGTAGTAGTAGTAGTATTACTATTACTATTATTATTATCTTTTTATTTTTACTTTTATTTTTATTTTAGGTTTATCTTTTTGTTTATCTTTATCCCCCTCCCCCCATCTTTAACTGGTGTTGTGTATATCATAAGATATTGATTATATCATGGTTTATGATGATGCTGTTGACCTTTTACTTAACCCATTGACAATGAGACAATGCACTGTCCAGTGTTTTTTATTTATATATTAGGATTTTTATTTTACATACAGACAATTCTACAGGAGCCGGCACTGAGGAGTCGATTATTAGGTGTACCTGACCTCACCTGTTTACTCCATTCCTTAAATGTTCACTGAAAATGTTGATTTTTATCCCTGCGATTATCATTATTACCATAATGATAATGATAGTAATGGTTATGAAAACACTAGTAGTAAGGAAAATTGTTATTATTGATGAAAATTTCTCCCCTGAAAACCCGAGGAATGGTGTAAACAGATAAGGTTAGGTAAGCCTACTTATTGACTCCTTGGTGACTAGATGCTTGTGGAACTATTTGTGTGTAAAAAAGGAAAATAAATAAATAAAAAGTGGATGGTCTGATTCCCTGTTGTTCATAGGTTAATATGATTGTTCATAGCTCTTCTGAGATGGACCATAACTAAGATGGCTGTTCTAGACTGGACATCTTGTGTGTGTGTGTGTGTGTTCTTAATTGTTTTCTAGATTTATGCTTTGGTATTTGAGTCTATCTGTGATATATTAGCAAAGTGAGAGTAATTAGCATTTGTTATGATGCTTCATTTACATAACTGAAATAGTGAATAGCTTGTAGTTTCAACAAAAGGGAAAAATGCAGTACATCAGTGATCTGTGACCTGCTATATGATAACCCTTTCTCAAAACAGATACAAAAGACCATGTATTTACATTCACTCACCTATGTTTTTGTTTTGTTTTATGTATTCTTTACTTGAAAATGGCTAGTAGACTGTAAACAAAGAAAACATTATTATTTATTTACTCATACATTTAAATTTTTCAAAGACCAATGTCTTCGTATTATAGGGATGATATTTAGGAAAGTACTTGGAATAGAGCCACTTACAGCAACACTGGTCACTACACTTTATGCTCTAACAAAAACCAACGAATTTTCCCAGTTTGAATAAAGCAAGATAGAGCTTGGAATGGTTCTTAATTTGAGGATAAATTGTCAGGGAGGTTGACATGATTATTCTTTGATCAAAGTATATATAGTAAAAGTTTCTTAGCTTTTGCTGTAGTGCAGAATACAGAGGCTTTGATGTAACTAGACATTACAACTTGAACATAAATTTATAGGCCTTTAAGTGATTGTAGCCAAATCTTTACTCTTTGCAGATCATTTTTTATTACTTAGAGTAATCACTATGGCCATCACCTCCGTCTTCAGCTGGACTTATTTACACTTATCAACTTTTACAGTTCAAGTTAAAAAGGAAACAGAAAAAAATAAGGAAATCAAATCAATGACCATTTGTTTACCTAATGAATAGATCTGTTTGACTTTATGAACTCCAGAATTACTTCTGTTCTTAAATACTTGATTAACTAGACTGAGAAGAATGTAAACTTCATGACATACGAATGAAGAATTTGAAGTGATGAGCAATTTGTGTTGATATTTTTTGTTGCTTTTACTTCTTTCTGTATTTTTCATCTTCATTTCATTTCTGTGAAATTTTTGTCACACTCTTTGATATTGATGAATGTTGTTTATGATGGTAGTAATGATCATGTAAATAATGTAGTTGGTAATGACTGATGCTCTGTGTTTGATGTAGGCATTATTTTTGTTCTCCATTTCACCTTTATTACTACTACTGCATTGGATGATTACTATTATTGTTGTGGGGTTGCGGATTTATGGCTATTGCTATTTAAACAATTATTAGTCTTGCTGATAGTATTATTATTGTGTTATTAATATTGTTGTTAATTTGATCATTATTATGGGGCCCACCTCTGTTGCTGCAAAAACAGAACTTACTATAATCCTACTACTTTAGTTCTACCTCTATTAGTATTTCTACTATGAATATTATTATGCTGCTGCTGCAAATACCCTGGCTATTACCATTGCTATTATTACTATCCATATTACTACTGTACCCACAATGTTTGTTACTACTATCATTGTTACTATTATTGTCATTATTGTTTTGCTACTGCTATTGGTATTACAATTGCAGTTGATATAAAAAAATTCATATCTATCTAAATCCACTTGATACATACTATGATCTATGATGGCTGGCGTGCAGTTGGAATTCCAACAAAATATTAACGTAGTGTGAACTGATTGCGATGGTCTCTATCCTTTGTGCTTTGGGAAAAGCCACCAAACCTCCACCACATATAGTGTGGTAAAGGGGGGCATGGACTAGTTCCTTGTTTGCCGATGAATTGCCAGGGATACCTAGACGCTCTAATATTCTAAATATAAGTGATGGAAGTTTTTTTATTTTTTTATTTTTTTCTAGAATGGTTACATAGGCTGAGGCCTGTGTGTGCTACATCTGCTTTTGTTTTTGTTACTACTGATATTACTACTATTACTGGTACCATTGATGGTACTACAAATGCTATTCTGATATAGCTATTATCACCACTGGTATTTGGTATAAAGCAGCTGGGATTAGCATTGTCCAATTAGTTTCCATATTTTCATCTTACTTTAGGGTCTAACCTTTACTGACAGGTTCTGGAAATGTGTGGGCATTGTAATGAAGGTTGTGACATCAGCAAAATTCTCTTGTGCAATAGGCAGAAATATTGGCGAATGTTGAATTTATTGTTTTGGTTTTGATAAATCAAGTGATTTCAAAGTGAAGCTAAAGTTCTAGACACGTTGCTAGCCACAAAACTGACTAAAACTCAAGATTTTGTGGGACAAATCGTTACTGTTTGAACTCGGTTTTCATTTTGTCAGGTGTATACAAGAGCTCTCCTTTGTTGCAGACCATCATGTGTGTTGTCTAATTGTTTTCTTTTTACACCCTAACTTGGTTATACTTCTAGTTTCCAGCCTCTTGATGGGTTAGTATTATCCTGGAATTTTGATATTCCTTGTCTGATAGCAGGTTATCTTGTATTTCAACTAGCACTGCTACCACTGTAGTTATTTTTGTTACTTTTGTCATTGTTGTTGTTATTATTTTATTATCATTATAGATACTTGCTAGATTTGTTATACCAATCTCTTCTTGATGTTCTGGTAGTTTCATTGCTCTGTTGCTGTCTGTATAAGCATTAATTTTTTTTTTTTTTAATTGATGGGATGAAACCAGTGTGTTATTTGGGACTGTCCTTATTTGAGTCTGTTAGTAAAAGCTGTTTGATTTTTTATGTCTGATGGAAATTTTAGCTCTAATTTTACCCAATTATCTGTTCTGTGTTTTGGGGGTCAAGGATACCATGAAGCTTCATTTCTCTTTAAACAAAAGGACAAAAAAAAAGTCCAGAAATTTGGTTAATACAATGTTCATGCACACTACTACTGGGCAAGCACCAACAATCTCAAGGCATTACGAATGACATGTTACTGTGTTGCTAGCTTCATGAATGTGGTAAATACAGAATGAGGGAGAGTGAGTTCATTGCAAGCAAAAAATATGGACTTACAAGCTGCTTCTTAGAGTGTAACTCATCCATAGGTTAGAGCGATTACTGAACTTCGAACTCTAGGGAGCCTGTGGCAGTTTCGAGATGGCAGTTACCTGTAGCTATTTCAGTTTTGTTGCCTGCAAATATTTGTAAGGTACAGCTGTAGTGCTCTAGCTTTGTAATGTGGCAGAACTTTTCCACTTTTGGAAAGTATGCAGTCTAAGAACAGTTTTGTATCAGCAAGTCCCCTTACACATTTAAAGTGATCCTACCCCGTGAAACGTGCCAGCCATGGACTGGTTGATATTACAAATGATCAAATCTGTTGCCGTTGTTCTAACTTGCTCTTGTTCTATTATATTCATTAATGTAAAACCCTTTTCTTTGGATATTGTTATTGATGTAATTTTTGCAGCTGATAATGTTTATTTTTCTTTGTTTTCAGTAAAGTCTGAACACCTGAAGACTTGAAGAATACCATCCACGAAACAGCAGCCAAGCCTGATTAGATTAGACCACAAGTTACCATAAACAAGTCAAGTCTGCATAGATGTAGCACTCTACAAGCAACCTTTTCAAGCCAGTCCAAACAAGCACAACAGCCTACAAATCCTAGCATTCACTAGGGTAGACAGAAACTACTGCAACTCCTACGTCAATTGTGAAGAGAGGCTGGCAGGTCGTTACCGGCACATCAAAGCACGGCACAAGAAACTGAGTGACATCTGAGGACCAATTTTACCCCACTACAAGCCAGTTTTTATCACCGCCAAGCCTCGTCAAAGTCTTCTCACACATCCTGGCACAAACAAATAAATATAAAAAACAAAACAAACAAAAACAAAAACAAAAATAACAAAAACAAAAAAAGACGTGCATTTCCAAAAGCCGCCGCCCCCCCTTTTCCCTCCTTCCCTCGTCTTTTTAATAACCGAGCATTCTGTAATCCAGTCTCGTCGCAAGAATCTGTGTTAAGTAGAATCTTTGTTGACCAAAGCCTCAGTGTATTAGATGTATCGTTTAGTCCTTGCGTCCTTCGGACTTTGGGCAAGTTAGAATTCCTTCTTTTTATTTTTTCTTTCTTTTCTTTTTCTTTTCTTTCCTTTTCTTTCCTTTCCTTTCCTTTTATTTTTTCCCTGTCTAGTGAATGTTTAAATTTGTTTTGAGACACAAAATTGTCTTCAGAAGAAACTGAAAACGTCTTGAATATTTATTCTCGTTCTGTATTTTTATTGAAATTGCAAGACATTAATATTTGTTGACGAAGGTCTAAGTGTCTCGTACGTTTCTTGTGTTAACACTCTGTAAACATTGTTCCTATACATAAACGTGTGAAAAGAGAAGAGAATTTTAAGCGAAACCAAGAACTCCCAAGCGATCAAGTAGCACCAACGCCAGCCAACCATGGATCCTCAGTGGACTTTATTCCAGCCGCCAATCTCAGAACCAGCAGTACTGGACTACAATGGGGGAACCCTGCACCACCACAATCGATACAACGGCTTCTACGAGTCTCCTGGCTCCGGTCACCACCAGTCCCGCAACTCCCATAGCATCCCCCCACCATCCCCTACTTTTAGCTCCTCCAGCTCCCACCACAATATGTTCTCATCCCACATGAACAACCAGAGCAACCAACAACCCAGCCAGTCCAACCACCAGACCAGCCACCACTCGCAACAGCACTCGCAGCAGCCACAGACATCGTCTCAGGGTCCCCCGCGATCGCCGCAACTTTCAACCTCTTCGTCCAACTATTATAACTCCAACTCCAGCTCCCAGTACACCCCCCCTGTGGCAGACTTCAAGATCGGCACTTTCACCCTCAATGCCAACGGCTTCCCCTCCGAGTCCAACGGCCCCGAGACCTCCAACTCCTACTCCCACACCAACGGCCTCTCCAGCAACAACAGTCAGAGCGTGCGGGAGACGGGAATTATTGAGAAGCTTCTGGTTAGTCTCTGCCATTTGGTTGAATGGGGTTATATAGGATATTGATGAGCACTAAAAGAGGTCTTTACAGATATGTGAAATTCTCTTTTTACCTGTGAAAGCATTTGATAGTCTCTTGGAGGGTTTTGTCCAGCAGTAGTTAATGCAGGATTTAGTTACAAATGTTGAAGTCAAAGTGATTGTAAGTCATGTATTCAATTGAGTTTATATTTTAGTTTTCTCTTATTTTATTTAATTCATTGTTGTTCATCCCTTCCCACTGTTTCTCATTACAGCAAACCTATGGCTTCATACAGTGCTGTGAGAGACAGGCAAGACTCTTCTTCCACTTCTCGCAGTTTGATGGTAATACTGAGCACCTTCGTATCGGTGATCCCGTGGAGTTTGAAGTGACCTTTGACCGTCGAACTGGTAAACCTATTGCATCTGCTGTAACCAAGATATCACCCGAAGTGGTAAGTAATTATGAGTGAGTGAGCGAATGAATAAATGAGTTTGTGTGTGTGTGAGTGAATGTGTATGAGATGCCTATTTGTTAATTTAGACCTGTGAATATGATTATTGATCCCCTCCCCCCCCTTTTTTCCCCCCATCTTGTTTTCCGACTCCCAACCTGGCGTGGTGTTTACCCCTCGCCGTTTTCTGAGCCACGCTTGTTCGCAGGTCTTGAGTGAGGAGAGGGTGATTGGCATTGTGACGACTGAACTGCGCAGTGAGTCCGGCGGGGAGCACCAGGGCCGGATCACCTACGAGAACAGGGGTGAGTGCTTCTTCCTCCCCTACGGCAAGGAGGATGTGGAGGGTTACGTGACTCTCAAGCCTGGGGACAAAGTCAGTTTCCAGATCGCTACCAATCAAAGGTGAGTTTATACCTCAGCGAGGAGCTTGTCTTTTTCTCTGATCTTCAAAGTTGTTTTGTTTTGATCACTATTATTGTTTGTTTGTTTGATTTTTCTTTCTTAGCTCACTTTTTTTTTCTGGTTTATCACTTTATAGATTTACTTATTTGTTGATTGATATTGCTATATAGATATAACCATGATATATTTTGACATTAAAATTGTAATAATAGTGCAGTATTATATCTTGATAATGAATCAAGAGTAAATTTTATGAAGAACACACAACAATTAAAAAATGATAAGATTGGAAGAATTATTAAAGTCTTACTGGTCTTTGTTATGCCAGGAGAAGTAGATGAAGAACTTAATTTGTTTCTTCACTTTGTTTTGTTCATGGGCTTATTATAAATACACTGCTGTTCCAAATGTATGGCTACTTGAATTTCTTGCATTTCATGGATTCTCAGAATATAGTGAAAGTTACATGTTTACATTACTTGGATAAGCACATTGGAATTTCTAGTATTAGTGAGGTTTGTCTTTATGGCTGACCCATAGATACACATATGATGATTAAAAGAAATCCATTCTTAACCCATTCGCGCCGGTTGACGTGCTGACACGTGGTCGAAAAAAGCCCCGGACCCGGGTGACGTCCTGGCACGTGCTACATTTTCGGCCCGCGCGCCGGGAGGCCAGTAGCGACGTGCTGAAACGTCCGCATTAGAATGATAGATTATTCTTAGTACAATTCGATTTTCATACTTGATTTGTCTTAGCTACTTTAGTTTATCCTTCTAAATAGTAGAAAATGGGATATAACGTAATATGAATGACGTCTCAGGTACATACGTAATCTTGATTACGGCATGGTGATTTCTGTTTCTGATTTGTTGAATATGATGATCTGAGTCGAAAGGCTATTGTAAAATCAATTGTAATTGGCCGAGGAATAAAAAAAAAAAAAAAAAAAAAATTATATAACATCTTTTTGTTGCCCCACTAAAAGAAAATGACACTTGAAAAAACATTGCTGTTACTTGCATTCACTTGTATGCACATGTATGGTTGTTCATATTCTCTTTCTTTTCGTTTAGGAAGAAAAAAAAAATTGAAAAAAAAAACTATGTTTGTTACCTCACTAGAAGAATGCTTCCACTTCCCATTGGTATTACAACATAGGAGTAAAGAATATGGAAAAAGTTCAATAGAATAACACTAAAAAAACAGTGCTATAACATCTTTTTCGACTGATATACATCCTCTGAACATAGCACTACTTTCTACACATGATTACACTTTAGACGCAATCACGCAAACCATAAGGATAGGGTGGGTGAAAAACGCTCTGCGAGCGTCAGAGCGACCGCGCGCAGCGGGAAAACACCCCGGCACGAACGGTTGCGCGCTTGAAATCTTCCCGGCGTTATCGGGAGTAGGCGAAATTCCGCCCCGGCGTGAATGGGTTAAGAGAAGTTGAGCAGTTGTGTGAAAATAAACTTCTATGTTACGTTGTACCATAATGTGCCAGTGGTTTTATTTGATGCTCAATCTTCTACCTGCTGCAGATTATTATTGCATGTCTCTGACCACCAGATTCCTTTTCAAACATAAGTCTCTTCATATATGAATATAAATCTAATTTGATGATAACTTGTAATTCATGAAAGGTATACATATCTTCATCCTATATACTTTAGATTGATATATATAAAACAAAAATCTTATTGGAGAATTAGTTACAAGCCGAATTAACCATTGCAACTTGAAGCAGGACAGGCAACTTAGCGGCGAGGCATGTACGCCTAGAAAATCCAGCTCAGCCTGTGAAGTACCAAGGGGTTGTGAGTGGTATCAAGGACTCGTACGGGTTCATCGAGAGAGCAGACGTCGTCGACGAGATCTTCTTCCACTTCTCGGAGGCCAAGGGCATCACTGGAGGCCTCAAACTCGGGGATGACGTCGAGTTCTTCATTCAGACACGTAATGTGAGTAGGAGATGTGGTTGAGGTATAGTCTGTGCTTGATTAACATTATGTATAATGGGGATGTGCCACTTCTTATTGATTTTATTGCACTAAGAGGAAAATAATTTGTTGTGTAAGCTATCATATTGTTTCAAAATGCTTTATAGACATAAGATGCAGCTGTCATTGATCTGACAATTTCTCCCCAAAGGGCAAGGAAGTCGCAGCTAATATGGTGAAGCTAAACCCGGGCACCGTTGTGTTCGAAGACATCAACCAGGAGATGATCAAAGGCCAAGTGCTCAAGCCCATCGAGAAGAACTCCCGCCTCTACCAGAAGGACCCCCTGGATGGGCGCATCCGTTACAGGGGCAAGGACCGTTCAGAGGTGTGTTACTTAGTCTTAGTCAATATTAATGTCTCTCGTTCATTGCTGGACTGAATTTTCCTTCGAGCTTTATGTCTGCTTACCCTTCAGTTCTCAATTTTTTTTGCTCATCATTGTCATTAACCGTGAATGCTGTGCAGGTGGAGGTGAAATTTGGAGAGCGCGACCAGAAGGGCGACTTCACCTTGCGTCACGGAGACTGGGTCCAGTTCAACATCGCGACAGACAGGAGAGATCACCTGCAGAAGGCCACAAACATCTCCTTGTTGGATGAAAGGTAAAGGATGAGAAATAGGAAGCTTGTGATTTGTGGTAGATATGAGTCAGCAATCAAACTTGTTTACTTCTCTAGAGCAGAGAAAGGGAAGAAAAGCAAATGGCAAAATGCCCCCTTTTTTTCACGGTGAGAAGAAAAGGTAAAACGAACCCAATCCTTTCTTGCAGCTTCAATGTTTCTGGCGAGAAGCGTGAACAGGGAGTGATCGTTGCTCTGAAGGAAGGCTTCGGCTTCATCAAGTGTGCTGATCGGGATGCTCGCATGTTTTTCCATTACAACGAACTCCTTGACCCAGAGCATGAGATCGCTATCAATGATGAAGTGGAATTTACCGTAGCTCAGGTAGGTGATGAGGGTCATGGAAGTGGAAGGGAAAAATGTAACTTGGATAGAAGCAAGAATTGTAACAAGCTAAGTAAAGAAACAATGATATGCCAGTAGAACCTGGAGTGGTTGAGGGGAAAGACTTTATGACACATCTCCCCACAGGATACAACAAACCAGTCACCGAATCGCCAAAGTGCCATTCGCATCCAGAGTCTGAAGAAGGGCACTGTCAAGTTTGAGGTGTTGGTAAAGGAAGGACTCCAGGGACAAGTAAGTGTGCATAACTGAGTTTATCTTTATTGTATAACTGATATATTATTACTAAACGAACTATTTATTACCAGTTTGATTAATTAAAGTTTTCTTTTTCTTTTTTTCCTTCACTCAACTATCAAATAACTTGTCATATATACTTATAGTAAATGAACATTGTAGGAGAGTATATAAGCTTGATCCTCTCTCCCTCAGGTTTCAGTGGAAGCTCCAGGTAGCCCCAGGAGCCCCCATAAGAACAGCAACCAGATGTTAAACACTGAAAAAATGCAGGAACCCGGAGTCATCTCATACACTTTAGACGGAGTGAAGCAGACTATAAACTACTATGCTAATAACTGTGATAAACCTTTGCAAAGTGGAGATAAGGTGATTGATTGGTTTTGTTCTGTTGTGGGACCTGGTTTTGTTCTGTTGCGGGACATATCACATGGAATTAGTGTTGTCTGAGATGATGAGAGGTCCATAGTTATTTATTGAAGAATTTGAAATGTCTCTGTACTAAAGGGCTTTTTTCTTCTCCCATGGCAGGTGGACTTTAGCATATATCAGGTAAAGCGAACCAAGGAGCTTGTGGCGATGGGGATCCGACTGGTGCGAGGCCAGGCATCAGTTCGCCCAACTGCCAATAACCTCACCTCTGCTGCTACCACCGGATTGTCTTTGCGCTCCATCCAGTCCAATGCCCCAAGGTAAACACGAGCTGAAGTGGGTTTTCTTTCAGTGTATATTGTGGTTATGTACAACTAAGTGTATACCCAGACATACAGAACTTCAGTTTTATGAAGTTTTATGTTTTCTTGATTAAAGTATTCATTCTAACATTGACCACCACTCCCTGCAGTACACCAAGTAATGGAAACGTCAACAGCAGCAGCACCACCACCACCACCCCGACCACCACCACTAACAGCAGCAGTAACGGCAAGGGCAACACCCCAGGCCCCCGTCCCTCGGCCACACTGCACCAGGGCTTCGTAGCAGCTCTTAAGGACACCTTTGGTTTTATTGAGACCATATCTCATGACAAGGAGATCTTCTTCCATTTCAGGTAATGGTTCTGAACTCCTGCTTTGCCAAAGTTGTTATGATGTACAAAGGGAGTACACCTGGGAGAATGCATAATATGCTGGGTGCTCCTGGGGGCAAGTCTCAAGCTTCCATTAACCCACTCATGACGGGGGCATTCCAGCCTTGAATGTCACAATGCCGGGGCTTTCGAGCGCTTAGGCCTAAATCAATTAAATGGCTGGCACAATACAGTAGTGTACCACCCGTCCAGAGAGGGTTAATGGCATGCCAGTTTTTGTAGTGCAGCCACTTTTAGATCAGTCTTTATTGGTGTTTTTATATTTTCTAATGTCTGGTGAAATGTCAAGATATGGGTTGTCTTGAGTACTGCTAGAGAGGGAGAATGAGTGTCCAGAAAAGGCATCAAGCACCCTCAGTTGTACTTGACGGATACTAATTGATTGATTCCATATCTACGTTATGGGATAGTGAACTGTCAGAAATCCTTAGGTTTCAATTTAAAAAAAAAGGCATGTCAGAAGCACTTTCCAGTTTATACATGGCCAAAATCTCCTTTCCAGCAATGTTGAAGGTGACGCTAACAACCTTGAGCTCGGACAAGAAGTGGAATATACCCTGTCGTCCCGCACTGGCCCAGGAGGCAAAGTGTCCGCAGAAAATGTGCGAACACTTTCCAAGGGAACTCTGCAGATGCCAAAGGTAAGTGCAGTGTATTGATAGTTCATTGGAATCAGGATATTCAAAG
>NW_028234427.1:36749619-36754619 GCF_977035675.1 Penaeus japonicus | reverse complement strand
GTGAAATGAACTTTAAAATCAAGGCTTTTGGCAGGCTATCTTCATTGTTTCTGGTCATCCGTAGTTCAGGTATATGTAAACGTCACGTTGGCGGCAGAGTTGCACGATCTTTTCAATGCAAAACTTCAAAACACCCATGTGATAATCTTGTGATGAATTCTTGACTGTAAAGACGTGAGTAAGTAAACGTAAAAGAAATGTACACTTGCTGTGGATGATATTTTGAGCTACTATGTGGACTAGACATAATGACTGAGGCACAGAATTGCTCGTTCTATACAGAGGAGGAAGCTGATGTACTGAAAAATGAGTTTCCATATTACCTCAACTTTAAGGCTGTGTTCAAGTCTGTGATCCCACGCAACTAAGAGGGATAAATACGCAAAATAGACGTATTTATACATAAATGCACTTGAAGGTACTGTTGTTTTAACCATGTCTAAAACTTGCCTGTGACACTGCGTAAAGTGTATGCCCGATGAATCTTCAAAACCACTTCTAGACTGCAATATGGTTAGTATGGCCTACCCCAAGCATATACCATGTAACTACTTTTTAGACTTCGGTCAGTGTGTGGACGCCTGTGACCCATTTTGCTACTTATATTGAAGGGTTGTTGACAGCAAGAATGAAGACAAATTTCTTGCTGCCAATAACCTCGTGTTCCTGCATGAGCAGAGGTTTAAACAAAGGTACCCATGGTAGATAGCTAACAGCAAGGAATAGCTATACTTTGCTTATAGTCATAGTAGTTACAGACAAGAAGTCACCAGAACCCAGTCCTGGGTCATATCCTGTGGAGTACCATAGTCATAACAGCTCTGCAATGATTGTGACAGATTAAATATCATGATATAATGAGCAGAGGTAATGAGCAACTTGAAGTCATTGCTATTCTGTGGGTAAGTGGGAGAATTAAGTGGCTCTAGACTATATGTTGGATATAATTAATAGATTCTCTTATCCTCAATAGAGCATCTCCATGTGTACCTCTCTGCCCAGGGATGTGGCATGTTATCTCAACCACTGCCTCAGATTGTGTGTTCCTTTAAATGGTGCAGAGCAACTGTAGATGTGAATATATATATACAGTTTTAAGATGTTTCTGAATAGTGGGGTGTTTGTGTTTTAAATGTACAACTTTAATAAGAAGTAAATTGACACTCATGGATGGCAATACTCTTCAAAATAGTTGAATATCGATTAAGTTCAATTCCCGTCACGTACGACCACTTGAGATAACAGCCAATATCCACATGCATGGCGATTAGGAAGGGTGTCAAGTCCAATAAAACTCACTGTGTCTTCTTGATTGTGCCATGAATATACTCCTAATAGTATAAACAATTTAAGAGAATATGTGCTATAAAGTTAGAATGATAAACACCCTCTTTCCCCAATGAAGAGAATATTCATAATTGCCAAAGTATTATTGCATGCAACTGTGAATATTTGTGAGGTGGGTTTCAATTTTATATATTCCTGGGGTAGCTTGTGTAAGCGTTCATCTCTGTCGGGCAAAGACCTCGCAGTCGTGAATATTTGCAGGACGGGTCGAGAGCCTTCGAAAGATCCCGCGAAAGTAGCTCGAGACTTCCTTGAGGGCGGAAAACTTTGCGTATGCTGAGTAGCCTTACTATGTGCATATCAGATCAATTATTATTATGATTATATTTTTGTTTTTATTATTACTTGTACAAGGATGCACCATCTTTTACAGGCCATATAGAAAGCTTTGGATCAGGATTTTGTCTTGAGCTTGTTTTTAATGCTGTTTTTCTGACGTGGTTAAGAGAACTCCCATTTGGACATGGAAACCAGCGAAACTGAACTCTATATTTATCTTCATCATTATCATTAATTTTTGGGGTTTCATATTAATGATGAGAGATGGCTGGTTTTAAACGTAAGAGGTCCGATCACTCCTAAGTTGTTTTGGTTTTAGCGTGCTGCCCCAGAGCTCTTTATATAGGTTAACAAAGTCATGTGAATATTGGGCATACTTAGTACACTATGCTGGTTTGATTTTTATTTTTATTACTTTATGATATCGTCGTATTTTCTTTTTTCCCTTTTATTTTTTTTTTTTCATGTGGCATTTTACATTATAATTAAAAACAAAAAACTTACACCAAAGCTTTTGTATAGTCATGATAGGCACCAGTATGAATGAAAGAGGACTGCTAGGTGTGACTGACAGACATGAATCACACATGTCTTTGTTGACTGTAAATGTAGACACGACATGGAAAAGTTTACATCATTGGTCACTTGCATTCCTAATATATAAATGAAAGAAGCAATGTGACCGATATAGTCTTTTTTTTTTGTTTTGTTTTTGTTTTTAACATTACAATTTTCCTTCATGTACCATTTTAATCATCATTTTTGTTCTTATTAATGAAACCAAACACTATATATATATATATGTGGGTGCAGACTGTCTTCATGTTAAAATAAATCCAAGAAATGGAACAAAGTTTACTCATGTAACAAAAATACAAAAAACAAAAAAACAAACAAAAAAAGACAAAAAAAAAAAGTGTAATTCTAAGGTGAATAGAATTTTCTGCCCTGCAGGTGTAATGACATTAAAGTTGCATCGCTGTTTAGAAACTCTTAATCTCCTAACACCTGTGGAGTCGTAATAAGCTGCAGAGTAACAAAAATGAAAAAAAAAACGACTTGAAAATAAGTTTCCCGATCATGTTGACCATGATCACCTAAAAGGAAGCGACATGTAAAAAAAAAAAGCTCAAAATGACAAAATGCAAAAAAGTTAATTGTATGTGTGCTTTTGTATATTATCTTATTTCTAAGCTAATCACGCTAAGTGGCCTCTGTGCTTATGGTAACAGGAATGGAGACAATGCTGACAAAGTTTTTGTATCAAGCAACTCAAAAAAAGTAATAAAAATATGCAAATTTTGGAATAGTTTTAATCGGTATCCTTTTTTTATTTGATCTTGTGGCTTTTTTTTTTGTATTCCTTTATGCAGGTTTTACATTTATATTTGATTTTTTTTGTTAATGCATAAAGAATTGCACTGCTCCATTATTTTTTTCATTTTCAAAAAAAGAAAGAAAAAAAAGTGTGGGAGTTAAGTATCACTGTTGAAATGTTTGAGTGGTATAGGTGTATTGGGAGATGTTGAAGAATTGTGGGCAGTGTTGGAGGAATGGTGTGTTGGGTAGTTTATTGCTCATACATCATTCAGCTATATAATAGATTAAGGAAATTATCAGAACGGCTTACCTTTTTTTTTTTTTTTTTTTTTTTACACATTCAACAAATGGCAACCAAAAATGATTTTTTTTTTCTGCTGGATATGTAAATTACAAGAAATTGTTCAGGGGAGTTTATTCTTCCTCTCCATGCAAATTCATCTTTGATTCGTCTCTTTGTTATTGCATTCGCTAGCAACCACTTTTTCTTTTCTGTCGCCAGTTTCATAAGATAATGTCTACAGAGCAAGATTTAAATAATCTAAGCAAAGGATGTGCACACCTTAAATTTTGGTGATTAAAAAACTTTGTAGAAAAAAATTAATCTTACTTTACATTATTGCAGGATTTCACTTCATTACTTTGAGAACATTTTTATATTTAGTCTAGTTTTTAGCTGCATTTTTCAATTTGTTTACTTTTTGGCTGCAATTGACACTGATAGTAGAGAACCTTGATCTAACAAAGGTTAAGAATTTATCAATTAAGCTTTACATCTTTTGTTATATTTGCATAAGCAAACACAAACACTAGCTTGCTGTGATCCTTTGTCTGGTAAATTATGTTTTTACTATTTTAAACAAGGAAATGATCCCTGCCTTAAGGATGCTCATTATAGAGAGAAATTCATCTCACAGGCCAATGATGGACCTTTGTAAAGTCACTTTGAACTCGCTTGGCAGATCACCTTAAAGATAAAAAGTTTCTTGAACTGCTTTGTGGAAAAAGGGTTATGACATAACCAGAGAGGAATAAGATTTTAGTTTTACTTCCATGACTGGACACTATTGATGGGGGGGCAAGTATAATGATAATAACATCATTTTACTAATGATAATCAATTGACTTTATAATTACATTTAGAGAACCTAAAGTTTGTTGTTAACAAGGGAACAGGACATTACTTGTGGCACAAAAGAACAAAAAATACATCTTTTCTTTCTAAAACTCATGGAATATTATGCCTTGCAATGAGATAGGTTAGAGCATTGTTTTTTCAACAATTCAGAAGACTTGGCATCAATACAAATACTAGATAAAAACAAGTATTGATCTTAAAAAGAATTTAATCTCTTCTATGTTTCAAAATGTTTAGGGTTCCAAAAAACATTTAATAAAAGGATACATATTTATTACAAAAGGGTAAACTGAACATGATGTGCAACGCTGTACGTTTAATGTACGAGCTATTCCACAAAAAACTTACATAGTCCTTTTTAAAGATGCTTTAGCTCAAATACACATGAAAAGCAGTTCAGCTAACACTTTGCAATATACGGTTGAGCTTCTGGAAGCCACTGAGAAAGGTGACCATTCAAAGTTCCTCTATATTCTCCCAATTGAGAAACAAGCAACCTTCAGGAAAACCAATAATTCAAGATACCACACCTGTGCATGCAACTGGTAAAAAAAGATTTAACATGAAACTATAATAAAGAAAATAGAAAAAGTGAAAAATAAATATCTCTATAACAATTGTGAAATCTCCAATTTTTAAATGCTTGATTCAGGGTCGTCAAATAAAAAAAAATAAAAAAAAAGTTAACAAGGCTTCTCAGTGGCTTGAAGACACTCACTCCCCCAAGCAGAGTTCCTCTCAGAGCTGGTACATACTCTCAAGCTGCAAGTTCCTAAGGAACTTGTATCAAGCGGTTGTACGTACATACATACAAATCAATATAAAAAATCACACTTAGAATATGAAACACTGAAGTTGCTATGACTTGGAGAGTGGTTTGTTTACTTTATCTAATAATGGTCAATAACTGACATTT
>NW_028234427.1:36739619-36742119 GCF_977035675.1 Penaeus japonicus | reverse complement strand
ATATATCAAAAGAATGATAAGGATACTGTAGGATCACTATCCCTCAAAATGAGACCGAACTTAATAAGCCTCCCTCGGCTAACACATCCTAGACAGAACTCTAGCCAAGGGAGGATATTGCCCTTGCGATCTGCGAGAAAAACAACAGGACAAATACAAAAAAAGAAGAAGAAAAAAAGGTTGTTTCTGGTTTACAGCAATGAAGCCTATTAGGTGGTACTGAACACAGGAGGCTAAATTAAATCAGTCCTGAGATATGTTTCTACCTGTCATATTGGGAAAACTTTGGCCCTATCTAACTTCCTGAACTCAGAAAGCCCTAAAAACTAGTACTAAATAGACTTAATATACTCACTTATAACAAATAATACTAGACCTTCCTCCCCTTGTAACAGTAATGCCAAACAATGAGTATTTTGGACTGCCAAACAACTAAATGCAATAAATTGAATCTTACAAAAGTTCCCTCACAAATTAACTTTTACCTATCCCTATAATGGTAAGCAGTTTACTAATCTCTTATGTTACTACGCTTAACGTACTTATCCCTAAATACAGATAGCTTCAATAAAAGAATTCCAAGAAATGCCAAACTCGTACCAATGTTCCACAAGAAGCCAGAACATGATTGCATTATAGTATTATACAGTAGATTTTGATGAGCAGATGCAAAAAACATAACATTCATTCACACTGACTGAATCAATGAACACAGATATGATTGCTTCCTATATCAGACTGTAAGATGCCTTTATAGGTTAAAAAAATACTATTATAACAGTAAATAGTCTGTGAAAACAAACAAATACCACACAAAGGATTTTCTCTATCACTCGAAACCTAAAAGTCCAAGACTTTTGAAAACACCAACTATTCTACCAGGATTTAGACCAAGATATCTTTCCTGTACACAAACACATATTTACTTTGAACCCTAGAAAAATATAAAAAGAAATGTTTACTACTTTACTACTTCGAAACCTTTAGAAAATGGTAATTAAAGAGCATACAAGATGCTGAACAATGCAACATGACTGTTCAAAAAACACCCATAATAAACCTCCAAATCTATTGGACATTTGGCAAAGGCAGACAAATCTTTACCACACATATATAGGTAAGATTTCCAATTGCCGGGCTTCAATCACAGAGCGCAGCACGTTTCAGGCGAATCTGAATGTAACAAAGACCTTCAATTTGTAGGTCTTCCATCACATCACAGCAAGTTTGAAGTGGGAATGGATACAACACAATAACAAAACTAAAACACTTTTACTCAAGGTACCTTCTAGCATTAACTGAATATAGAACTGATCCTTAACCTTGAATATGAGGTAATAAAAATGCAAGTCCAGGACTTATAAAGAAAACAGAGTGATTCACTAGTCTTATGATCTCATGGGAGAATACAGAGTTCCTATATAATGAACTGAAATATCCAAAGCCAGCATTCTTGCTTATGGTAAGAGGTTTTCCAGCATTAATCGAATGCGCTTCCTGAATCAAGCAACAGGAAGGACCGCAATGATGCAGTATGTGATAGATACATATTCAGTCTCATTCAACTGGTCGCTAAAGCCATGCCTAACACCTGAATGAGTGGTATGAAAATCCCTGTCAATTGGTTTATAGTATAAGGATCATGGCTAGCCAATGTTTACTCCCTTGTGAGGTATGCAAGAAGCATGTCAAAGCTGATGATACTGGACACTTATTAGAGTTTTTTTTTAAGTATTTCACACTTGCCATATCTATTTGCTGTCTTACTATTTCAATTAACAAATGCAGATCAATACAAGCGCATCTCACAAATTTTCTACTACATTACATACACAAAGATTCATGACCAAATTGTAAATCCTGTAAAGCTGACAGATAGATAATATAAATGCATTGTAAACCTCCATAAACACGTTGACTTTCCACTCAAAAGCTTACTGTTCAATGGATGTTAATCATTAGACTACCCAGCTTTAAAAAATCCCCCAACTCATTACTTCGCACTTCTTTTTATAAAGTCAACTGTTATAAAATCAAAATAAAGACCATTATCAATAACTAAGCGTGTAAAAGCTAACCAACGAGCACCACCACCACCAAAACCCCACCCCATCCGAAAGCACCTGATCAATCAAAGGGTGGGGCCTGTGACACAAACTGGCTTGAACTGCGTGAATGTTTACTTTATATTCCACTTTTGCTTTCCACAATTCTGTAACCTTGTGGTAGGAGCAACATGCATATATTCATATTACACAATTCATGTCTTAGAGGCTGGCCACTCCACAATGACACTAAGATAATGCAATCATGACTCCTCTACTCCCCAGTCACTCAATTGTAGGGAAGCGTGACGCGTAAATAACGTGTATTCTAGAATACTAGAATACTAGAATAAGGTTTCTTCTCCCTATGTGACTTGCTAACACTCTGGTTAAACAAAGAACCCAATGAAGAAGCCAAATATGTAAGTAGTGTAACTATGATACATTTTCCAAGG
>NW_028234427.1:36719619-36722119 GCF_977035675.1 Penaeus japonicus | reverse complement strand
TGGTGGAGGTTAATGTGTGTAATTGTCAAGCGCCCGGCGAGAAATAGTGTCAGTCAGATCTCTGCTCTCTTTCGAGTCTTTCTTCTTTATAGGATCATGGAAGAAGCGTAAATGCGGAGTTGAGTGTCTGCACACACACGCACGCACGTACGTACATACACACGCACAAATTAAAAAAAAATCGGTCTTATAAATATATATTTGTTTTATTTCGACGTCTCTCACTCCTTCAGATCCATCGCACGTGTCACTGTTCGGATCGTTGCGCTAGTCCTCGACTTCGGATTCCCGGATCGCTGGTATATATATATATATATATATTCACCTTCCAAATCAGTGATTCAGATTAAATCCATGACAGTTCCAGTGGAGTTGAGTGTGGCGCCAGCTGATTAATGGCAGATGATTCCTCGGTGCGATTTATTTTATTTTCCTCTCGCTCCCTGTCGAAGAAACAAGTGTGAGATGGGGGCACAGTTGGGACACACTCTGCACGCTGAGGCTGCCAGGTGTGGCACTGCATGGGAGGGGGGTGAAGGGGGGGGGAGGGGTAGTGTTGATTTGGCGGCACACGCATGGGGGGGGGGCGGAGGGGGGAGGGGAGTGTGGTGCCAGAAAAGCACAGCAACACAAGTGCACTTCTCTGGGTATTTGTTTTGTTTTCTCTTATCTATTTCGGTTCTTCTTTTCTTTTATATGTCTTTGTTTTCTTGTCACTTTTTTTTCTCTCTTGTTGTGCGTCTATATTTTTTTTTATTTTCTCTTCTCTCTCTGTCTCTGTCTGTCATTTCTCAATCGATTTATGGATTTTTTTTATTATTATTGCTGGCTTCGACTAAGACCCCCCGAGGCTTGACCTCGCCTTACCTTGTGTGTGAATCTGCACGCACACACACACACACACACGCAGTTATATATGTGTATAGAAAATGTTGTATATATATAATTATATTTATAAATATATATACATATATATATAAATATATACATATATGTGTGTGTGTACATATATATAAATATGTATATATATATGTATTAATACATATGTCCGACATATATTTATACACATATATATGCGCGCGTGTTTGTTTCCGTGTGTGTGTGTGGGGGGGTATATATGTATGTGTGTGAATATATATATATATGCATACATACATATATATATATATATATATATATCACATATATATATATATATATATATATATATATATATATATATATATATATATATATATATATATATATGTGTGTGTGTGTGTGTGTGTGTGTGTGTGTGTGTGTGTGTGTGTGTGTGTGTGTGTGCGTGCGCGCGCGCACGTGCGTGTGTATGCGTGTGTGTGTGTGTTCTCACACAAACGCGAGAATGAGTATGCGTGTATGTACATACGTGCGTACAAACATGTGTTCTATTATGCATGCGTGAATATGTATCTGTACAAGCATATAGATAAGAACATTGCAAAAGAAAGATCAACAGATAAACACATTTTTTCTCCGTAATACATGACTGGTCAGTTACCTCCGTCGACGCAAGCAAGTCCACTCCGATTCCCATTATCTCCCTCGCCGTCTGACTCACCAAACCTGAATCAGCTTCCATGACTCATCCTAGCCCTTCTCGCAGCACACCCTATCTCACCTTACCCACAGCACCCTCGTCCTACCCCTCTCCCACTCCCTCTCCCACTCCCTCTCCCTCTCCCTCTCCCTCTCCCTCTCTCTCTTTCCCCCTCCTTCTCCCTCTCCCTCTCCCACTCCCTCTCCCTCCCCTCTCTCTCCCTCTCTTTCCCCCTCCTTCTCCCTCTCCCTCTCCCTCTCCCACTCCCTCCCCTCCCTCTCTCTCTTTCCCCCTCCCTCTCCCTCTCCCTCTCCCTCACCCTCAAACATACACTAGCGACTCACGCCCAACCTCGCTTCGTGTCTGACTCACCTTACACACTAGCCCAGAGTGAGACAGACAGACACACCTTAAACTTACCCCAAACCTTTTACCACTGAAACACTCTTTAATTAACCTCACGCCATGGCGTAATCTTCCGTCCTATTTCTCTTCCTTTTCCTAAACCCATGACTTTGTTCCTGCGCCGAGCTGCTCTGAGAAAAATCGAATGTTATTGCGTCACCATTGTAAAATAACGGATTTTTTTTTTTTTTTAGCTGGACATCATCCATTGAGAAATGCTTGGAATTTCCGAGTGCCGCAAAACGTATTTACAGATTGGAAATGTGGCTCTGTGGAAGGATATTGTGGGGAAAAGGTAGAAAGATGAAATGGGGAAGAGATAATTATGCCTATATCATGAATTGATAAGATAATAAAAGCAGTTACATAGACTGAAAAAGTAAAAGAAAGTAAAGAAACGTTTCAGGGAAAAAAAATACCCTCGTTTTCTTTTCACCGGTGCGATTCCCATGCTTTCTTTTTTTATGGGTAAACTCGTTTAAATAAATACCCTTGCCTATCATATCCTATAACGGCACAAATCCCACACAAAGA
>NW_028234427.1:36704619-36712119 GCF_977035675.1 Penaeus japonicus | reverse complement strand
AGGAAGGGTGAAAGATGGAGGAAGAGAAAGGGTGAAGGATGGAGGAAGAGGAAGGGTGAAAGATGGAGGAAGAGGAAGGGTGAAGGATGGAGGAAGAGGAAGGGTGAAAGATGGAGGAAGAGGAAGGGTGAAGGATGGAGGAAGAGGAAGGGTGAAAGATGGAGGAAGAGGAAGGGTGAAAGATGGAAGAAGAGAAAGGGTGAAGGATGGAGGAAGAGAAAGGGTGAAGGATGGAGGAAGAGGAAGGGTGAAAGATGGAGGAAGAGGAAGGGTGAAAGATGGAAGAAGAGAAAGGGTGAAGGATGGAGGAAGAGGAAGGGTGAAGGATGGAGGAAGAGGAAGAAAGGATGGAGGAAAAGGGTGAAAGATGGAGGAAGAGAAAGGGTGAAGGATGGAGTGAAAAGGAAGAAGAAGGAGATGGAGGAAGAGGAAGGGTGAAAGATGGAGGAAGAGGAAGGGTGAAAGATGGAGGAAGAGGAAGGGTGAAAGATGGAGGAAGAGGAAGGGTGAAAGATGGAGGAAGAGGAAGGGTGAAAGATGGAGGAAGAGGAAGGGTGAAAGATGGAGGAAGAGGAAGGGTGAAAGATGGAGGAAGAGGAAGGGTGAAAGATGGAGGAAGAGGAAGGGTGAAAGATGGAGGAAGAGGAAGGGTGAAAGATGGAGGAAGAGGAAGGGAGGGAGGAAGAGGCAGGAAGGGTGAAGAGGTGGAAGAGTGAAAGATGGAAGAAGAGGAAGGGAGGAAGACGCAGGAAGGGTGAAGAGGTGGAAGAGTGAAAGATGGAGGAAGAGACAGGAAGAGGAAGGGTGAAAGATGGAGGAAAAGGAAGGGAAGAAGAGGCAGGAAGGGTGAAGAGGGGGAAAGGTGAAAGATGGAGGAAGAGGAAGGGAGGAAGAGGTAGGAAGGGTGAAAAATGAAGGAAGAGGAAGGGGTAAAAGGGGAAAGGGTGATCGGGGAATGCTGTAGAGAGAAGGGAAATGGTGAAGAGGAAAAGAGAATAAAGGAAAGGGGAACAGGGAAAGGGAGAGAGTGAGAGGGAGGAGAAAAATAAAAGTGTGAAAGGGAATGTGAAAGGGTGAAGGGTTAAGGACGAAGGGATGGGGGAAGCAAAAAGGGAAAATCGGTGAAGGAAAATGAAAGGAAAAGGATGAGGAGGAAGGGTGAAGAATGAAAGAGAAACGGGAACAGAGAACGATGAAAAAGGAAGTGGAAAGGGTGAAAGAGAAAGGGAGAGGGAATAGGGTGAAGAGTGAGGGAAAAATGTGGAAGGGTAAAAGGAGCATGAAAAAGGGCGAAAGAGTGAAAGGGAAATGGTGAAAGACGGGGAAAAATGAGAGAAAGTTTGGAAGGAAAATGGCCTAGGGTGAATGGGAAAGCAAGGTGAAACGATGGTAGGGTGAAGGGTTGCAGGGTGAGAGACAGAGAATTAGAGGGAAAGGGTGGAGGGAGTAAAGTGTAAATAGAAGAGTGGAAGGGTGACAGGGTGGAGGGAGTAAAGTGCAAAGTAAGGGGAATAGAAGAGTGGAAGGGTGACAGAGTGGAGGGAGAAAAGTGGCAGGGTGATAGAGTGGAAGCATAGCATGGTACAGGAGAAAGGGTGAAGGGTGGAAGAGAAAAGAAGAAAAGACGGAAAAGGTGGCAGGGTGATAGAGTGGAAACATGGCACGGTACAGTAGAAAGGGTGAAGGGTGGAAGAGAAAAGAAGAAAAGACGGAAAAGGTGGAAGGGTGATAGAGTGGAAGCATGGCATGGTACAGGAGAAAGGGTGAAGGGTGGAAGAGAAAAGAAGAAAAGACGGAAAAGGTGGAAGGGTGGTAGAGTGGAAGCATAGCATGGTACAGGAGAAAGGGTGAAGGGTGGAAGAGAAAAGAAGAAAAGACGGAAAAGGTGGAAGGGTGATAGGTCTCACATATTCAGGACGCAGAATGAAAGTTGGTAAGACGGAAGGGTGAAGAGAGAAAGGGTTAAGTGCAGCACGAGAAAGGATAGCAGGAGAGGGTGAGGATATCAGGGTGAAGGGAGAAGGGTGACAGGGTGGCACAGGATGCCAGGGGACGACGTAAGCAAGGGTAGCTGAATGTCAGTCGAGTGCCAGCGAAGGAAGGGTGTCACGGTCAAGGCGGATGGTTGAGGTTGCCAAGGGTGAGGGTGCCGGGGGAGGGAGTAAGGGTGCCAGGAGGAGGAGGAGTGCCAGGGTAAGCTCAGGGTGCATGTAGCAGGGACATCTGTCGAGGTGGTTTTAACCTTGGTCACTATTCCTGGTCAGGGCACCATGCTTACACTTGGCTCACACTACGACGCGACGGCTCGTGCGACTCTCGGCTCTGCTTGGCCTCTGATCTCGCCCCTGTGGCACTTCCCTTCGAGAGCTCCCCTCCTTCCCCCCCACCCCTTCCTTCCCCTTTCCTTTTCCCTTCCATCCCCCTTTCCCCTTTCCTTTTCCCCTTCCATCCCCCTTTCCCCTTACCTTCTCCTTTCCTTTTCCTTCCATCCCCATTTCCTTTTCCCTTCCATCCCCCTTTCCCCTTCTTACTCCTTTCTCTACCCTTTCTTCTTCCCCTCTTTCCTCCTTTTCTCTTTTCCTCTTTCCCCCTACTCTTTTCCTATTCCCCTTTCCCCCCTTCCTCTTTTCCTTCCCCCCTTCTTCTTTCCCTCCTCCCCTTCCTTTTCCCTTCGCCCCTGCAACTTTTTATTTTTGTCTCTCCCCTCCCCGCTTCCCCCCTTGACCGCCCCCCCCCTCCCCCCTTAGCCTTCGTTCTTTCCCGACCCCATTGCCCTCTTAACCCTACCCCAACCCCTTCGCCTCTACCCCCCACCCCTTCCCCTTCACCCCTTCCCCTTCACCCCTCTTTCTTCTCCCCTTCCCCAATCCTTCTCCTGCATCTCTCCTTTCCTCCTCTCCCTCTCCCCTCGTCCCCTAATTTTGCCTTATTCTCTCCTTCTCCTCTTCCTCCCTTCTTGACCCCTCCCTCTTCTCCCTTCCCCTCTCCCGTTTTCCCCTCCTCAACTGCGCACAAAAAAACAAAAAACAAAAAACAAAGGGACATTGAGACACACACACATACACACAAACACAAATCAAAATAATGACAGCTGCATAAATCAAAATAGATAAATAAAGAAACAAACAAATTCTCTGAATATAATTTCATCAGTTACACAGATAAAAAGATAAAGGAAATAACTTCACCAGCATCAAAGTTAAAGGTTGTTGGAACTTCGCCTAAACTTACGGTAAATGTACACAAACAACAAACAAATACACACAAACACTTGCAACACACACTTACACACACGTACACACATTACGTACCCATGCAATAGAAATATGTGTAATTACAATGACTCACTCGACAAAGAAAATACACATTATTACATACAATGAAATAATATCACGTATATACATCCTATCAGGTTCTTATGTATGTGTTAAAAATATCAACATTACAGCATATGTAATAATTAGGAAAGCTTATTTCGATATAGTGGAATTACGCAAAATATATGAAGTTAATGTGGAAAGAAAGGAAAACAGGTTCTTTGTTCGCTTAGAAGGGCCGATAAATATTATAATTAAACAAAGATATCAATGTTTTTTAATGATAATGATGAAAATAACGATAGTGGCATTAACAGTGAAGTATAATGAATAAAAGGATATTGAGAACGATGATGGTTATAACAATGAGAATAATAGTAACGCTGATAATAGTAATGATGATAATAGTAATTATAATGATGATCAATGATAATGATGCTAATAATAATGCGATAATAATGAGGATAATAGTATTATTGATAATGATAGTAATAATGATAATAGTACTACTACTAATAATAATAATAACAATGATAGCAATAACAATAATAACAACAGCGTTAATAATAACAGCAAAATGCAAAACAACAATGAAAATAACAATGACAACAAAATAATTATAATAACAATAATGATAAATAGCAATAATGAACATCATAATCATCATAAACTTAAAAAAAGTAATGATATTACTACAAATACTTCTACCTCTGCCATGATTATTCCTATCACAAGTAAAAAACAACAACAATAAAAACAATAATATAAAATCTACATATTATTTCTGGCATGACTGTTGCAAATTCTGCAACCAATATTCGGGTTTCACAGAAATTCCTTAAGATATTATTAATGATTTTATTATAAAATGATTTCCAAGAAAAGCTCGTAAATACGTCACGAGAAATTCCTGATCGTGAATATCAGTCATGCATAAATACATTCCAAACACATCACATCCTGTTCAATGAAGCTTATATCATGCACAAAAATAGAAAGGGCAAAGTACGGTTCATTTTTTATTTTTCTAGTAGCTAGAGAAGGAAGGAATATTGAATTAAAAGGCTCTGTCTTAATGCATATTTTGGGACATATTGGAGAAAGTTAATACTTATTGAAAAATGATATAGGATGTGTGGACTAATATGTTTGGGATGAATTATTCAAATTTTACATTTTCATTGCCATGCAAACTTCCTTTGACTATATTTTCTTTAACTTCGATAGGTAATAGGAAGTCAAAGCAAACGAAGAAATGACAAAATAGAAAGAGAAAGAGACAAAAATAAAGGTATAAGGAAATTAAATAATAAAATTATTAATGTATAAAGAGTGATTAACAAATGTAATAAATTTTGAACATAATAAATCAACTTCAACAAAAAACGGTGAAAAGATAATCGATTCATAAAAAATTGAGAAAATTGAGCGAAAACTATAATGAAGAATAAACCACATCAAGATATATGTATTGTGGATATCAATTTGAATTAAGTTGAACGACATGTGAGGAATATAGTGTGGGTACTTTATGATTAGAATGATAACTGATAATCAGATGATGATTATTATGGTGGGGATAAGGGCAATGATAACGTGATGAGGATGACGAAGATGATGATGGTGATGGTGATGATGATGATTTTGGTATTGATATTATTGACATGATGACAATAATATACATCATTCTACTGATAGCGGCATTGAAAACATATGATATTACTGCCAATCAAATTGTAATAATGGGAGTAACAGCATCAAATACAATAACATTATAAGTACCGATGATTAAAAAAAAAAAAAAATAAATAAAAAAAAAAAAAAAAAAAAATATATATATATATATATATATATATATATATATATATTTACATATATAGATAATACTATTAATAAGACAGGAATAATGAAAATACAACAGACAGATTTCAGAAAAAAATCCACATTCGCAAGACCTCAATTTAAATATTTACACGTATACCTTATTTCAATAGAAATAAATTATATTCCTGTTCACCTCGGATTATTCAAGGGCGGAATAGAGTCTTTTCTATGTAAGTTATATTTACTAAAACAAGCACATTATAAGCGAGGAATATTCGAGTTATATCTAATCATTTTGGGAATAGATATGAATCTATCGAAAAGTTTATAAACCCAAAGAATTTTTATTTACTCAGGATCAAGTGATCGACCAAATGAATGTTTGTTTACAATAGCACAGCTGATTGATCAAACTCAATGTCTGTTTATACTGGATCACTGAATCACCTGAACAATTATGCTATACGGCCATATATAATGAGCAGTTTGTTTACACTGAGTCAGCTGATTATCAAAGTCAGTGTTTGTTTACATTGAATCAGCTGATTGATCAAGGCAAACTCCCCTACAGGAAATTGTGAAGGAGAAATTTTGAAATTGCATTAATTTTATTGATGAAAATATATTGAAAATATTACCCTCAAAGTTAATTCTAACGAAACTGTAGAAACGGTGTTGCCATACGAGTGAAAAGCGATGGTGATAATTAAGATAACGTAATCAATTTGATGATACAAATAGCCTTCAAGGTAATCTACTCGACCCTAGGTACTTTATGAAGAGGCCTAAGATAAGAAGATAAAGAGAGGGGAAGTGGCTAACACACACACACACACACACACACACACACACACACACACACACACACACACATACACACACACACACACACACACAGACGTATCTTTATATAATCTACCAATATTGCTAACCGGAAAACTACTGCTATATAAAAGGGCATTTCAAGATAATTCATATGATAACACGGATAAGATGAATGATCTAGATTATTAAACCTCATAAACAACAAACCAATGATGATAACAGAAAAAAAAAATACGAGAGAAAAAAAAACAAAAATAACTCAAGTCGTAAGATAACATAAACAATGAGAATATAAAACAGTGATTGTAATTGTGGTAGAGAACGGATTATGGCGTTTTATATGACGTCACAGGAAATCCCTTAAATAGATATAGATGCTTACACGTTTCAAGGTTTGTAGATAAGGAAATTCCGAGAAAGGAAGAGTTGCATTAACATATAACGTATGGAAGCTTTCATTTTTCAGAGCGTTTTTTGTTGTTGTTATGTTTATATACATATGCATTGAGTTATTATCATCATGTGTATAGGCAGAATCTTGATAGTAGTACGAGGAATCACACATACACGCACATACACAGATACACACACACACACACACACACACACACACACACACACACACACACACACACACACACACACACACAGACACACACACACACACACACACACACACACACACAGACACACAGACACACACACACACAGACGCGCCCATATAAACCCATACGATATCCATATCAGCTGTGATATATAATAAGAAAAGAAAACAACAACAACAAGATATAAATACAGCATAATTATATGATGAATTTAATTTGAAAGATTAATTCCCACACATAAGATAAATTTCATAATTATTGAATACACAACAGTTACCCCTAATTTTGATAACGTTTTCTAAAGTACCTCGAAAACCACCGGCGAAAACACTGAATTACATTAAATACATAATATATCAATGGATTAAATAATAATCATTATCATGACAATAATTACAATGATGATAATGATTATGATAATGATACTACTGCGCCTGATAATGATGATAATCATGATAGTAATAATCATGACAATAATAGCAATGATGATAATGATAATGATAATAATAATTATGCTGATGGTATACGATAATCATTATTACAAAAGTAATAATGGTTATGGTGAAAGTGATAACAATAATAATAATCATAACGGTCGTAACGGTGATAATAATGATAACATAATTATTGAGCATTACTTTTATTAATGCCTTTTTTATGACCGTCATTGATAATTGTCTCACAAACATTATCATCATCATTGTCGTTATTTTCATTTTAGTTATTATTTTTATTTATTGATTTATTTATTGCCAGGAATGATTATCGTTGTTAATATCATTGTAACAAAACATTATCAGCAAATATAGCATTAAATATTGCTATATCATTGTTTCAATGTAATTATGATATTATTAATGAAGATAATTCATATAGCGATAACATCTATGTCTTTTTACGCTATGATTAAGCATTAACGGAAAGCATTA
>NW_028234427.1:36702224-36704519 GCF_977035675.1 Penaeus japonicus | reverse complement strand
AAACTGCAAAACAATCCGCGAAGTCACCGGAAGCGGAGGAGCCACACGTGTTGGCCGTTGACTGAACACCGCACTTTTCAGGCTTCGCTTTTTCTCTTTCTCTCACCTGGTTTGTGGTCTTGGGGTCTGTTGGAACTCGGGGGTTTTGCATCTGCTCGCGTCTCTTTGGTGTTGTTTCTTTGTGCTAGTAGTCTGTCTGTCTGTCTCTCGCTTTGTAGTTCTCTTTCTCTCTCTCTCTCTCTCTCTCTCTCTCTCTCTCTCTCTCTCTCTCTCTCTCTCTCTCTCTGCATCTCTCTGCATCTCTCTCTCTCTCTCTCTCTCTCTCTCTCTCTCTCTCTGTCTCTCTCTGTATCTCTCTGTACGTCTGTCTGTTTGTTTGTTCCTTTCTCTCCTTCTCTCTCTGTCTCTTTCTCTTTCTATTTTTCTAAGTCGAGGTCTCTCTTTCCTTCTCCCTCCCTCCCTCCCTTGCTCTCTCTCTCTCTCCCTCTCTCTCTCTCTCCCCCTCTCTTCTTAGAATTAATCCTCTTTCCACAAAACTACACGACCCATATTCGTGTGTATAGGTATTCCCTTCTTCTTTATGTATTTTATCACTTTCACTTGTATTCATCGGTCATTTTCGTGTCATTCACTCTTCATGCGTAAATACTGTTATTCTAAACCGTGACTCTATATTATAAATATTTGCTTCCAGTACAGAAAAGTAGGGAAAAAAGATCCACTCGAAATCATAAAATGTATATAAATCTTCACATCCTCTCTTTTCTTTTCCTCGGAGTCAGCAACAGTAACGGAGACAACAACAACAAATAAAAACAACAACACTTATCAAACACTCATCTTTTCCCCCCTTCAAATACGCTTAACTAATTAAGCCCACACCTCAACACCACTGTCACATACACCACCAAAGACAAGACTTACTATGGGTTTGCCCTAAGGAAGAAGATCCATCCACCACTACGAAAGGAAAGCCACTAAAAGCCACCAGTACATAGCAACTAAGACCGATCCGAAGACACTGTCGGAAAGCAAAATCTTTTCCTCTCTTTTACTCACCGAGCCACAACGTGTTCGGGTCTTGATGGCGAGTCGACGGGTGGATGAATATACGTATTGGCGTGGAGGCCATCTAGTAGAGCCAGTTTCATCATCGAACACACTCATGGACGCACGTGTATATATCACCCCCTCCCCCCACCCACTCACTCTCCATCCCATCCCCATCTACGTAGGCACATACGCACGTACACACACACACACACGCTCATGCCCGTATGCGAAAAGGGTACAGATGCATAGGTAAAATGGACATATATACGGGTATACGGGGATGATATCGGAAAAAGAAAAATCTATTTCTCCACTTGATTGCTTTATGATTTCGAAGGTACAGGTTACGTGTTGTCTAATATTAACTTGGCTAAAACGTATATTACGTACAGGTCTGCAAACCGCAATTACTAATACACACACACCCACATACACGCACACTCACACACACACACACACTCACACACACGCACGCAAAAACACACACACACACACATTCGCAAATATAATTTCCTCATAACGAATACAAACAATTAATTCATGAAACTGGTTACAGTTCCCCTCTTGTTAATTATTGTAAAAACGCCTATTGCACAATTGTACTTTCACGTTCCACAATCACACAAAAATATAAAAAAAATCCATAGGCCTATAATCATCGATAGCCTAATACTACAATTATTCATGCCTTAGTTATTGAGGTATTAAGGTACAGGAAATAGTTTCTACGCTCCATTTTCTATAAGCCTCGCAAAAACGTATTTTACGTTTCTCACCGTTTTGCACATTCACTATAAAACCCATGATTAATTCCACAATCGATATTTCTTCACATCCCAATGCACCTAATTGCTTTTAAAAACAACAAGGATCTTAAGCTCCATACATTATTCTAATCAAAATCTTTACTGGGCGTTGGCACCTGTCCACCCCTTGATTGGTGGCGCCCCTTGATTCACTTGTCAAAACGTATATCGGACGCATTTCCTGGTCAAAACGTATATTACAAAAGATTCTGTCCCTTTTGTGCGGTAGCATGTCAGGTTTCAGTGTGGGTGGTGCTTTTAGATATAATCTTTTTTATAATAATTATGATGATGATAAAGTGTTCTACCTAACGACAATATTTATACACAAACACACACACGCGCGCGCACACACACACACACACACTCACACACACACACACACACGCACACACACACTCACACACACACACACACACACACACACACACACACA
>NW_028234427.1:36677224-36694724 GCF_977035675.1 Penaeus japonicus | reverse complement strand
AATAGACGGTTCAGTTTCAATTTCAATATCATATTATTTCATTTTTTTTTCTGAATGATCAATTATTTCAATTGTTTTCGATATCATATTATTTCAGTTTCAATTTCAATATCGTATGTTTCACGCTGTTTCGATTTCTTTTTCAATCCAGAATTTTCATCCAAGTGGGTTCTCTCTCGAATGGTCCAATTATATATTTCAGACTTGTTTGTAATCCAGGGATATTCACGAGAATGTTCACAGTTGTGGATTCTGTCTAGGAGCCAATATGAGCAACTGTCACTTAATCACAAGACAAGATACAGTAAACGTGTGACATTCAACCTGTTCATACGAGGTTTATATCGCAATTCGTAATGTCGCTCAAGAAACATATGCATTTTCTTGCCTAAGGATTATATTCGTATAACCTAGGTCTTTGCTCCTTAGTTACCCATACAAATTGATAAAACTACATTGTTAAACCACGTCCTTCGTTATATTTCCCGAGGAGAGATGGATATAGGTAGCGAGTACAGAATTGCAGTTCTTATAGGCCGAGTCTGCAAGAATGGGATACGGTATTCAACGCAATTGGTGAATCCTACAAGGACAGCCCTCGTCCCATCCTATAATGGAAGGATATTCAAACAATGACGTAACAGAAGTAAAACAGATTCAATTTTAGTTAGGCAAGCGAACGTACTTTTTTTTGTTTGTTTGTTTTTAGTGTGTTACTTTGACCACATTAGTAATTTTAGCGCTTTAGTAGATCGTTCTGTTTACCTAATGGGTTGACAACTACCACTTGAAGGCAAAACTAACTAACGATATTTTTAATGAGAAAATGTATAAATAGAGTGAAATAATGACCACAAGGATGTACATTGCATTACATTTGGGCAGAATGGAAGAAAAACTTTCGTTCAGATATCCCTTGGTCAACTGTATTAGGGTACTTTGTACATCTATAAATAAATTACTTTTATTGCTGAGCACTTATATTTTACTATCAATTCTTTTCGTATCTCCAGGTTCTAACCATCACTTGATCATATTGTTTCGTTTTTCATTGGCCAATAAAAACACATCGTTTAGGCTGCGGCGTCTCGGGAACCGTATATATATATATATATATATATATATATATATATATATATATATATATATATATATATATATATACACACACACACACGCACACACACACACCACACACACACCACACACACACACACACATATATATATATATATATATATATATATATAATATATATATATATATATATATATATATTTATATATCACCAGTTAGTGTGGCTTTCTTTCCCAGGTTTTTAAGCTTTTCCAAGTCACATTACAATAAAAATAAAATACTTTTACCAATAACACATGTGATTCGAGGTCTTGAAAATAGTATCTCAGAATGATATTACCCATTGACAGCGGGGTTGAATATATAATGAAGTGTCGACTGCGCACGAACATGCATGCATACACGTACACACACACACACAAACACACACACACACACACACACATACACACACACACACACACACACACACAAACACAACAACGACTACTACACACATCACCAATTCAGAGAAAATTGTTTGATATTATTTCTCTGCGGTTCATTCTGAAAGTTGTGGTTCGATGTAATCAAGTTAAGCGTTACCATAGCAACCGATGTCTGAATTTTAAGCTCAAATATCTTATCTGAAGTCTTGTTTTACTTTGGCGTTTGAAGTTATTTTGCTAACTTTAGTGTTCTATTGTTTGAAAAATAAGATTAGAAGGAGGTTCTAGTTTTGACTCACTTGAGTTTGTCCGTTATATCTTAGATCATGAATTATTATGATTCTTTTTTTACCGTACTTCAGCAAAAAATCGAAACACTTTGATACGAGCTTTGAAGAAAGAAAAAAAAAATGCAGAAAATGATAAAAACTGAGGAAATATGCGTGTTTGCGTGCATAGTCTGTAATGAATGCTAATTAAATCAGATGTGTCATTCATCTCAGACAAACTACGATACTCACAAAACAACCATTGCTTTCTTGTCACCAATATCAATTCAACAATCGAACATAAACGAACCATATACCTTAGTCGTTTCACAACATTTCACTCGTTATCGCTCATCCGTTACTGTATCTCATTTCCACAGTTTATTTACACTTCTATTCTTACTCTACTTACCTTCATACTTCCATTTTTATTCTTTTTCTTTCCCTCCTTCAAAGAATACGAAACGCACACACAGATATAACAATAGATATTTCAAATTTAGTGCGATTTATTCATAGAAATGAATATAAGAATATAAGTTTGACGTTTTGTTACATAAAGCAGGCACCTTAAGGACTAGAGAAGAGCAGGCTGCAGCAGTGTTATCATGGGAGAAGAGGATTCCCTTTGTCTCACTGTCTGCCTGTCTGTCTGTACCTGTGTTTGTCTGTCTTATCTCTCTCTCTCTCTCTCTCTCTCTCTGTATGCCTTTCATTCTTTCTCTCTCTTTCGTGTATCTCTCTTTCTCAATAAACTTGTCAACGTCAAAAGTCTCTCTCTCTCTCTGTTTGTGTCTCTCTCTTTCTCAATAAACTTGTCAAAGTCAAAAGTCTCTCTCTCTCTCTCTCTATTTCGCTCTCTCTCACTCTCCCCCCCCCCTCTCTCTCTCTCTCGCTCGCCCCCTCCCCCCCTCTCTCTCTTTCTCTCCTTTTTTTCTCACACTCTCTCTTTCTCTCCTTTTTTTTTTCTCTCTCTCTCTCTTTTTCTCCTTTTTTTCTCTCTCTCTCGCTCGCCCCCCCCTCTCTCTCTCTCGCTCGCCCCCCCCCCTCTCTCTGTCTGTCTCTCTCTCTCTCTCTCTCTCTCTCTCTCCCTCCCCCTCCCTTCTCTCTCTCTCTCTCTCTCTCTCTCTCTCTCTCTCTCTCTCTCTCACGTGTTCGCCGACAGTTTATCCATAATGTCACACATTCAGATGTCGTATTGCACTGACTCGGCTACAGCCTTAGTTTTCTTTGCATTATAGTTCTCTTTTGTATCGTAAAATATAAATTACACCATGAAGAGTGAACATATGCTGAAAATATATATTCTTTTGTAACCAGCAAAGCAAAGTTCATCGTAACATACCAATATAGGAATTCTGAAAGCGCGAAAGTTTTTAAATATAACACGTACAGTTTTCACTCTAGTAATAAACCAACTCTATCTCCATCCACCGAACACTAAACCAATCTATCCTTATGAAAAAACATAAAGCAAAAGTCTTATCTCAATGGTTGAAAATAGCAAGAGTGCAAAGAGGGCAGGCAAAGGATGGGTGTTGGCTATTCACACTTGAGGATCGAAAGCTCTTTGGTATTGGGGTCAAATACCCTTATCAAATGGCCAACCAACGAGTTCCTTTATATGCATAGTAGTTGGGTTTTTTTTTCTTAGAGATAATGGGATAATACCTCGTGAATGCCCTTATAAGGAAACGTAGGAAAGAGAGGAGAGGGGAGGAGAAGGAAGAGGAGGAAAAGGAGGAGGAGATCACGTGCTTACTCCTCCACTTAACAGATAAAAAAATATGTATTCAGGGTTAGAATCCACACAATATACACAAGCACAGGAGTCTCAACCACATGTCGCCGCCAATCAGGTCCGAGAGAGAGAGTGAGAGAGAGAGAGAGAGAGAGAGACACCTAAATGGGGCGTTCACGTTTTATCAGACTTACCGCCATCTGCTCCCCCATGAGTCACCGAGTCATCAGTCATCGCTGATAAAACCATAGAAAACGTGAAAGTTCCCCCCCAAATATAGACAAACAGGACAGTTCCACATATACGAAAATTATCTAAGTAATAGTAAATCTCTGGCTTTTATTCTCGAAGGGGTTTTGGAGAGCGAGTGGTGTTGCAATCGGCGTGAAAAGAGCAACATTGCAACTCGAGCGAGCGAGGATTTCGGGCGAGAGAGGAAGTAGTGTGCGAGTGGAAATCCAAGATGGCGACCGACTTCGGCGATCAGCTCCCCGATGAGGAGAAGGTTCGGCTCTTTTCTCGCCTCTAGGGCCTTCTTTTTCCATCCTGCGAGGGACGGGGGGGAGGATGAAGTCTCGAGCTATTAGGGAATTAGGATTTTTTAGGGATTTAGGCCAGGTTTGGGCTCCGGGAGGACTAACTGTGGGCGGTGTCGCTCGCCTTCCCCTCTCGAGACCGGCTTGTCAAAAATAACATTAATATCCTTTGAGGTTTCCCGACTGGAGTTTCCTCGTCACGCAGGACTCTCCCTAGCCTAAGGACGATGAGGATTCCCACCATCCCTCTCAAGGGGCGAAAATGCGAGTGGTTTTGGGGTTAAAGCGAGTGTTTGTGAGGGACGAGTGAGTGTTTGTTTACATTCTACTGTCATGAGTCAAGGCCCATGGCAGGGAAAGGCAGGCGCTCATTCTGCCTATTTTGGGATGGGTTGAGGGATCTCAGGGTGGGTTGAGGGATTGTAGGAGCGAATGAGGAATGACGACGACTGATTCGGGAGGATTGGATGATTGGGGTGGGATTGGAAAGGTGGGAGAGGGATTGGGGTCGTCTAGGGGTCTGTGGGAGTGAGGTTGGGACCCCTTTTTTGGGGGGGGAGTGGAATGGGAGGGTTTGGTCAGGTTATTGGTATTAATTTGGGGTAGTATTGTGGTATTTTTAATTTGAATATTTGTTATCTTATGCTGTGGATCCTTTTTGTCATTATAAAGTACAGGTGCGGAAGTTGAACGCAGGAACGTATGATAAATGTGATGCCGTCACGTAAAGAAGTCGAAATGAGTCTTACCACTTTTCACATGAGTCTGTACAAGTGAAAGATTAGAGCACAATAAGATTTTGAAAAGCTTAGCCATAGCAAATCAAATCGCTGCGACCTCTGCTCTCCACCCAAAGCAAATGAACCTCCACCAAGTGTATTTTGACAAGATAAAGCTCGTAGACTTCCCTGGCAGCTTTCTGTCTAATATCGGGGAAATCTAAACCTCGATCCTGTTGGAATACATTTAGTGTTGGGTTATTAGTCTTTGCTAGAGCGCAGAGGGCATAGGTCACGGTATTGCTTGATGCGGTCCTTTTTAAGATGGTTACCTATTTCGTTAATATTTTGGTATGGAGCGAATTTCATTTCTTTTGAATTCATTTTATTTCTGGTGTTCCGGAAAAGACCAGCAAGCTTCCGACATATATAGGCTTTACAGGATAGATCGTGGATGGATTCCTTTTTTGGATGATAAATGGCCTGGAAGGTTATTATACCCAGCTTTACCAGAATGTACATGGCAGAGGTTTTCCACTTTTGTCGAAGTGCAAAGCGCAGAGGCCAAAGCGAGGATGGACCGAGCCACACTCGCAGACTTCCCGTTATTTACCGCAAAAGGTCTTTTTCCTTCTAGTAGCGTTGTTTTGTGTGTTCCGTTTGGCCAGTATATCAGTTTTTCAGTCTTATTCTTGTTTGATAGCATCCTTAATAGTTCAGCCAAGGAGGTGATTGTATGAAGGGAGAGGAGGCGGTCTGAGGGGAATGGGGTAGTGGAGAGGATGGTGGGTGTCATGATCTCTAGTGGGAGGAGGAGCCACTAAGACACACAAGATAGATCCAATATATATATGGATATGAGGGTTAGCTTCCTCTGGCTTTAAGGCTGGAAGAGAGATACCTAGTTTACCCACACCACGTGCCGTTCACGACAAACCAAAAAAAAGGCAAGGAAAAAGCCCACTAATTTCTAAAAAATGATGGTCTATTGAGGCTCCTCATCTGGAAGGGAAACTCGCTTATTATCTCGACTTTTTGAGTTTATTGTGGAATAAAAATAGAAATGGAAAGTGGAGTCTAACTTTCACTTATGACCTTGAGTATTCATGACAATCGTATGTATGGTTCATTGACCTCCTCGGAATTTTATTTTAAATCAAATAACCAGTTTAAGCTTTTTTTCTGCCAGAATATATCTGGTGGAGGTTTGTTGGCCTTTGCCAGAGTGCCAGAGGCTGTTGCTTGGCTACGTTGATCACAAGGTTTATTAATTTTAAACTTTATTTTCAATTTGAGACAAACATAATTTAAAAGAAAAATGATAATTATTCTGAATTGGATTGTGCAGAAATTAAAATAGAATTAGTAATAGTTTTAAAGAACCCATAAATCAACACTATTAGTTATAAAAAAATAATCTATACCAAGTTAAGGTAAACCTGTAATCATTTAGGGACACTAAACAATGCTAAAGTGAGGCTGTACTAGAGCCATAAAGCATTAGAGGGAAGGGTTGAGAATACAAGCATGTGTTCTGTGTTCATTACATCTGGATTTCAACTTTGATGGCAGATGGATGTTATTTTGAATATTACCCATATGATTTATATGCGGTAAACTACCAGTGTACCTTTTCTTTGCATTTGCATTGCCAGATTTTTATATAATGGAGATGAGTGAAAAAAATTATTATTTAAAGGCTGTTGTTTTTGTTTGTTATCAGAGGTAGAGTATTTGGTACAAGCTTTTCTTAGGAATAGTCCAAATTGGCATGTTTGGTATTTATTTGTGAATATAATACCAATTATGAGTCTGTGGTGCACAGTTGCGACATCGCAATCATGGACAAGCCGATGAAATAGTGATAGTGCATTTGTTGCCAAATCATGCGGGGGGCTTTCCGTTGCATGAATGCTGGGGTCTCGAACGCTAGGCCTAAACCGTCAGAATAAACGACGCCGTAGGTGTCCAGCGATAGTGAATTACGCGGTACAGTATGTACCCGTAGGGTTAAATGTAGAATATTGAAAGACGTTATACACAGCTTGTTTTGAATTGAAATTTTAAATATGATATGCGAGCACTCATGTCCCTAGCTTGTCTAGTAATGATTTTAGATATATATAGTATAAGGTAAATGGTACACAAAATTGATGGAATGAGGGATTCTAAGACATTTTTATTGCAAATTGAAGAGATGTAGCAGACTGGGTCATGAAAAAGCTTAATTAAATTGATTTGAACAGAACAAAGTCCAGTGTTTCTACACAGAATAATCTCTAGCAAACTTCACTTGTGATATACTTCCATACGTCTCTTTCCGAAATCGTTAGATTCTGTAGGTAATCTGGGTTAGACGGCTTGATGTGAAGTCTGACATGAGAGGGGTGAGGGGGCTATTAACGCAAAGGTAATTGCTAAGTAAAAGGGAAAAGAATATAGCGGTATTACTAAAAATAGATATTTTACATCACAGATAAATCTTGCATTTGGAAAGTGCAAGTCACCTCATATTACTGCGGTCCCTGTAGTCATGTTTTCTAGTTGTGCCACCTAGCCTTCATGCCTAATGATTCATTCCTACGTGAATAAATACTGATACTCATCTGCATAGGTCCTTATTCTCGGTGAGGTAGTATTTAAGGCAAAATTAAATAGAGACAGCTTTACAAATGTCAATAAATAGTGTTTGACATAAAATTAGTACTAGAGAAGTTGAGTACCCTTACTAGAAACCTGGAGGGAATCAGTGATGTTCATCAAATGTTCAATTAGTGAAGGAGAGTAGAGTTTGCTGAATATTAGACCTTTGGTTTAATTATCAACAAAAAAACAAAGTCTGGTCACCCAATGGTAGATATAGTCTGCATATATCAAATATCAAAGTGGGCTCTTGGAACATTTGTTAGTATGGTTTCGTGTGATAAATTATCTTATTCATCATTAGATATGATATGATAATGGAATTACTCATGCAGGATTGGCCACACCTCTTATTCACAGGAGGTTTTGCTATTCCTGTTGTATATTACAAAGATAAGATTCACTAATGAATATTCACCCCTTTGCATGTTATATGATCTTCATGCCTTAAGCCTAGATGAAAAGCAAATGCAAAAATATGCCAAGGAAGTGAATAGATTAACCTCTCTAAATATTTAGATGGGAGGTCGCATTCCATCTTGCTAGAATATCCTAACGTGCCAAGAATGAATGTGGCAGATGAAGAGTTAGAGCGAAAGAGTGCAGGTGGTCATTGTCCTTGGGAATGGTGAATGTATGTGTGGAATTCGTTGCTGGATTAAACCATTTTCCTCTTTTTAAGTTGGTTGTATGTCATGAGGGATGAGATGTGGTTGTAACTGATTGCCTTGACAGATGAATATAGGATATAACCTCCTTGAGGAAAACACTTTCTCATGGTTAGTAGCAACAGGTGTCCCTTAAAGAGATGTCATATTAGCAAATATTTGTCACAGTAAACTTTGCAGCATGTATTGTAATTAGATTCAGAATCAAGAGATCATCTTGATTTGCAGTGAAAAAGGAAAAAAATCATCATGATAGTTAATTTTAGGTTGCTTTGTTCTTTCCTCTTTTAATTTTATTTTGTTATAATTGAGTATTGTGATATTTTTGTTTTTGTTTTTAGTTACCTATGTTTTCAGTCAAAACATGTTAATGATCTTGAATTTTATGAAGGCTCTAATGATGAAACAGTCAAAATGAATCCTGGCTTGAACTATGATATTGATCATGATTAATTTACCATACCTAATTGTTCATGTCATTTAACCTAATGATGACGGTGTGTCATATCCGTATGACACGGCTAAATGCCTGATGACAGGGCAACACACCAGTGTGACGTTCCCGATGCAATATTGCATAGGCCCGGCGTAGGGGGTTGCCACTTCTCGCCGGGCCCGTCGGGATTGGGTTAATGCTCGATTCTTGGATAAATTTGATTCAAATGTGTACAGTATGATCAGGTGAAAGATGAATGTGGAAAGTTATAACACATTTCATTGTGACAGATAGAGGAACATTATGTATGAGAATCAGTAATTTCACAATGCAAGATGTTTGATCAGTACTACGGTATTGTAATTTGTCAGAATTATTTGCCAAGTATTATTACAACATGACCTGTGGAGTCTCCTTATAGCATGTTTGCTGCATATTTATGTCCTTTCTGAAAATGGAGTGTTCTGCCAGATGTGGAAAGTCAACCCCTTCATGACAGATGAAGTGATATCATGTCATGCACCAGCTGGTCTTCCTGTCGGGGATATAATATCACGTTATGGCTTCTTGTATGATCTTCATGCTAGGTGATCGGGTTGGCCACCACCCCATTGGACGAATAGCCCGCTGCGCTGGGCCTGCTCATTTCAAAATACCCTGGCTTTACGTCCAGGCGGAACCAAAAGCTTCTCCATCGTTAACAGGTTGATATGTGATATAAAGATCAGTTGTCAATCAAGGAAATCCCATACTTGAAAGAGATTATAATGCTCTTATTGTTTTCATAAAACAACAGTCCTTCTAATGCTTAAGCTTAACCCATTGCAGATGGGGATAGATTCGCTTGCCCAGTCTCCAGGATAGGTTTTATTTTAGAGAGAGACTGCTGGAAGCAATATAATTTGAATCTTCCCACTCTCTTTCAGTCATTCATTGTAAAACTAGAGCAGTTTTTGTTTTTTGTGTGTTTTATTTAGTTTAGATACTTATATGTGCCATATGACAGGCTTTACCAGTGCTGCAGTAGACTAAAATTGTAGTATATTATCCATATTAGCTCATTATTTTCTTTATATTGCTGTTTTATGGGAGGACAAACGGCAACTTTATTTTTTCGTATTTTTGTGCTGTCATGAGTGAATACGAAACATAAAACCACCTACAATAAAGATAACAAGAAGAGGTAGGGAAGAGGAATGAAACCTGTGCTTATGACTGTGAGTGCCACAGTGAAAGGCATCCATATGGGCACAGCAGAACATTTTAGACACTGGGTATGGATTGAGTCACCTTCCTCTTCTCGTTCTACCTGCACAACATTCAGTGGCAGTACTTTAGAGCAAGAGGTCGTCAACTTAGTGTGTGCCATCGCTCTATAAAGATAGTGCTTGCTAGAGACCGTGGATGGGTACGATCCAATGCTCTCTCTCCTGCTGGTGCTAGGAAAAAGTGGTGCCATCTAGGTTCTGGATGTTAAGGTAGCTCGATATTAATTACAGTAATTATGACTGCAGTTGCCGTCATCACTCACTCCTCTTTCATAGCAAAATAAAATAGCACAGTGATCCAAAATCCCCGAACGTCATGTACCTCATGATGCCCGTCGTCAGGCCAAAGCTCCTACGTCATGTATGTCATGACACCCGTCCGCAAAGGGGTTAAACAAAATAATATTATTTACCATCCCCAGATTGACTCATTGTGAAAATATTTTCCTATATCCGTTCTCTTCCTTTGTGTAACCTTTCGTCCAGCAAGAAGCTTGTTTTGGATGAGCTGAATAATGGTGCAAGATTTTCTTCAACTTCATTTCTCAGGAAAATGTGATACAAGCTTGATATATGTGTTAGTTGTTATCTTGTTCTTGAAATAGAAAGAGGAAAAAAAGAAAGGAAGAAAGAGTAGTCACAGGTTCATTATTCAAAGGAGAATTTTCTTCTAAATGTATATTTGTCTCTTATATTTTGTTGTTTCAATTATGTAGACATGGTTATCTGTCTGTCTATCTATCTATTTGTTTGTTCTCCTGTCTGTCTCTAAGTTTGTATACATATCAATCTTTCTATCCCACTCTGAGGAAAATTACTCATTCATGGAATCACATTGTTAAACATGGACGCTCGTTCATAAGGTATTGTATAGTCCTCTGATGCCGCCCATGTCTTATCTGTGGCTCTCTGGTGTGCTATCTGTACACATCCTGTACCACAAGATCACTGCTACTCTTTTTGTTTAGCATTTGTTCCCGCTGGTGGGTAAAGATGAGAGAGGAAAATGAATTTATTATTATTTTTTTATTTGGTTAACTAGTATGTGTGTATATATAGTTTGTTTGTTTTTTTCTCAGAACTAAATGTATTTGTATATAAATGTTTATATGTTTATTTACATGCTTATTTTCCTTAGAAAGAATGCATAAATATTTGTGTTTATTATCAAATTCATGGAACTGTTTTTCTTCAGAAAGTTAATGTAGTTATATTCTTTTCTTCTTCTTTCTCTTCTTTTTCTTCTTCTTCCTCTTCTTCTTTTTCTTCTTCTTCCTCTTCTTCCTCTTCTTCCTCTTTTTTCTCTTTTTCTTCCTCTTTTCCTTCCTCCTCTTCTTCCTCCTCCTCTTCCTCCTTTTCTTTCTCATCCGCTTCCCCATCTTCTTCCCCTTTTTCCTCCTCTTCTTCATCCTCTCCTTCTTCCTTCTCTCCTTTTTTTTCTCCCTCCTTTTCTTTTTCATCTCCTTCTTTGTCCCCATCTTCGTCATAGTAGTCTTCTAGCCGCCTCCTTCTCCTCCCCTCCTTCCCCCACTCCCCCTCTCCTCCTCCACCGCCACCGCCACCACCTCCACCTCCACCTCCACCTCCCCCTCCTCCCCTCCTCTCCTCCTCCTCTTCCTCTTCCTCTTCCTCTTCCTCCTCCTCCTCTTCCTCCTCCTCCTCTTCCTCTTCCTCTTCCTCCTCCTTTCTCAGGAAAACCTAGTAACACATTTTATGATGATATAAATAAGCAACATTTTTTAATGACTGCTTCTATTCTCAGGTGCGGATTGCTTCAGACTTCATCTTGCACTCCCCGCCAGGAGAATTCAACGAAGTCTTCAATGGTGTGTAAAAATTAGTTGTAGACTGTGGGTAATTATGTCACCCCCCCCCCCCCCCATACACACACACACACACACACACACACACACACACACACACACACACACACACACACACACACACACACACACACACACACACAGACACACACACACACCAAGTCACTTTTTTTCTTTGATATGTCGACATGCTGTATCGCATTGTCGTACTCGGGTCTCTGTGGTACGTGGGGGGGGGGGCAGGTGGCCGGAAAATTCAATTTATCTGTTGATTTTTCTTAGTTTTTCACAGTTTTGAGTCTCTCTCTCCTGTCCTATCTATCCCATCCTCTAGGAGTTTATAGTATAATTTAGGTTACTGATATTTAAACTGCATTTACTCTGTCTTCTCTTTAGAACTCCACATGTTTTGACTAATGAATTCTTGAATTAATGCCAGACACTCTAGTGCGCTTTTTCATTTGAGTGTTTCTTGAAATGTCTGTTTCCTTGTGATAAATACCCATTTAAGAGTTATCTATTTCATACTGTCTGTGGGTTAATTGATATAATCCTTTTGGTAAGATTAGGGGATACGACAGGCAAAGATTTTGTTTCCGTTAACTGTGGAAAGCAGATTTGCCGCACAGGCTTAAAAGAAGTGGATACGCCCCCTGGTTGGTGACTTTAAAACGTTGTGCATCTTACAAATACAAATATATATTTGTAGTAACTGAGTAAATTTATTCAGAGTTGTCTCCTTAGTAGTCTTTATTTTTTTATGCACATTCAAAACACTTCACAAATAATGATTTTTCACAGGTTTTCATAATTTTATCAAAATCTCTCTTTTGGAGAGCAGTAAGAATTTAATTTCACTGCTGGATATGAAGAAAGTGCCTATAGGACTTACTAAAAAGCTATTACAGAGGAAGAAAATATAATTTCTCTATCCTGATAGACGTTTAACATCTTTATGAGAATGACCATGAAATTTGATTATGCATTGATAGGGTTAAAGCTAGTTCGAGTCTTACTTGGCATTAATCTTCAAAAGTGCAGTATCATTTGGTAATTATTAAAGGCTACTGATAAAAGACACTAAATGGGAGTTGCATAACAGTAGCATTAGTCAGCAGGATTTAAGCCAAGAGTAGATTCTTCATCATCATTCCGTGGCAGATCCTGATGTCGTGTCATGTACGCATTGACTCCTGTCTTTTAGGCCTAATCGGTGCCGACATGTATGTCATGATACCCGTATGCAATGGGTTAATTGACACAAAATAAGTTTGTTTTTCATATTTATTCCTCTTTTTTTTCTCAGATGTGAGAACTCTTGTAAACAATGACACTCTCTTGAGGGAGGGTGTTGCACGTGCAATTGCTGAATACAACAAGGACCAGCTAACCCCAGTACGCCTTGAGGGACAGAACCACTACGCCCTGGTGACGGAACACAATGACCTCGGAGGGGGGCGATTCCTTGATCCTAGGGCAAAGCTTACCTTTAAGTTTGACCATTTGCGAAAGGAAGCCACAGACTTGAAGGTTTGTCCTGTTAATTTTTTTTTTATGCCATCTGTTTGATAGTCGTCTCTACCTTCTATCAGGCCACATATAAAGTCTGTAGATATAGATATATATACACATAGTGTGTAAATATCCTTGTCATTTCTCATTCCATATCTTGATACCAGAGGTTCTCAAGCTAGGGTGTGCAGACTCCAAAGAAGCATACAAAGAGATTTTCAGAGGGCCCTAATTTTTAATTATTTCTAAATTCATATTGATACTAGATAAATTTTATCTTCGTTTAATATCTTGTTAGTTGGTAAGTCTCATTAATCTTATTATTATGAATGCTGTATATTATAGACAAAAATACTAGTAAAAATTGCTAAGGGTACATGGTCAAATACAAAAAGCTTCAAAGGGTATGTTATCAGCCAAATTTAGGGAGCCACTGCTCTATGCCATATGCATTGTATAGATAGAGAGGTATGGTACATACTACCACACATCTGTACACACACACACCTGTAGTCATACATTTGCACTCATATATAAGCATTTATGCATTAAACAAAATAACCTTGATTTCGCTGCAGGCCTGTGAGAGCGACCCCACAACAGAGAGCTGGAGGAGTGCAGTAGAAGCACAGTTAATTCAGTACACCAGTGATCACTACCCCCACGGCGTGTGTGCTGTGTACGCCAAAGCTCAGGGATCAGCTGTAACTCTCACCTTGTGTATAGAAGACCACCAGTTTCAACCTAAAAATTATTGGTAGGTGGAGATGCCTCTGGAATTTTTCAATTTCTGGGGGCTATAATTTTCTATCTCTGTTGCGTTAGAAGTTGTAAAATAGAGTAAATAGAATTTGTTTCTTAGTTGTAATTTAAGGGACTCTTTTTGATTCATTAGGCTATGATACTTTAAAGGCCTGCGTATTCATGAGTAACTGCATGATTTATGCTTGCATATGTTCATGCAGATGTGGCTACATCTATATGTGTTAATATAATATATATATATATATATATATATACATATACATATACATATACATATACATATACATATACATATACATATACATATACATATACATATACATATACATATACATATATATACATGCATGATGAGTCATACTAATATTTTCTAGTAGTAGGCTATCCATAGTGGATATGGAATAACCTTGAAATATCAGTAATCTAATCTACATTAGCAAGAACAAATTGCCAAGATTGGCCCTGAGCCCTAACCTATTCTCTCGCCCGAAGGAATGGCCGATGGCGTTCGACCTGGACGGTGACCCTAGGGGGCGGCAGTGCAGAGCTAAAGGGGGTCCTGAAGGTGCAAGTGCATTACTATGAGGACGGCAATGTCCAGTTAGTCACATCCAAAGACGTTAAGGGCAATCTCACTGTGGCAGTAAGTAGACTGTGGGATTCGGGTCTCTGTTTTGACTGAATCTTGTTTGATCTTTGTCCATTTTTTTCTTTTCTTTTTTTTCTTGTGTTTCTTTTCTTTTCCTTTTTTTTTTGTTACTTTACTATTCTTTTACTTTATTTTCCTTTTTACCTGTTTTTGTTTTGTGTTATTTTATTAGTTTAGTTTTATTTAATCTCTGTAATTTTCTTTGTTATTTTGGTTTGTTAGTTCTTTTCTATTTCTTATAATTAATATTACTGTTGTTACTGCTGTTGTTGATGTTATCCTTATTGCAAAAATATAGTCATTTAAAGTCCAGTTTACTCCAACCCCCCCTTCTCCTTCTCTCTCTCATATTTCCTCCCCCCTCCCCCTCTCCTCCTTCCCTCTCTTTCATATTCCCTCCTATCTACCCCCTCTCCCTTTCCTCCTTCTCTCCTCTCCTCTCATATTCCCTCCCCCTCCCCCCTCTCCTTCCATCTGTCTCATATTCCCTCCCCCCTCTCCTCCTTTGCTCTTTCTCATATGCCCTCCCTCCCCCTCTCCTCCTTCTTTCTCTCATATTCCCTCCCTCCCCCTCTCCTCCTTCCCCCTCTCTCATATTCCCGCCCCCTCCTCCCTCTCCCTCTCCCTCTCCCTCTCCCTCTCCCTCTTCCTCTTCCTCTTCCTCTTCCTCTTCCTCTTCCTCTCCTCTCCTCTCCCTCTCCCTCCCTCCCTCTCTCCTCTCCCTCTCCCTCTCCCTCTCCCTCTCCCTCTCCCTCTCCCTCTCCCTCTCCTTCTCCCTCTCTTCCTTCCTTCTCTCTCATATTCCCTCTCCTCTCTCCTCCTTTGCTCTCTGTCATATGCCCCCACCCTCCTCCCTCTCTTCCTTCCTTCTCTCTCATATTCCCTCTCCTCTCTCCTCCTTCGCTCTCGCTCATATTCCCTCGCCTCCCTCCCTCTCTTCCTTCCCTCTTTCCCTTTGTGCATGTAGGGGGAAGGGGGGAAGCATCAAAAGACCCTGGTCCGTAACATAACTCCTGAATTGCGTTACAGGGTGAGGAGGAGACTGCACGGGAGTTGGTGCAATTTGTGGAGAGCGCAGAGAGCGAGTACCAGACAGCCATCAGCGAAAACTACCAGACCATGTCCGACACTACCTTCAAGGCCTTACGACGCCAGCTGCCAGTCACGCGTACCAAGATCGACTGGAACAAGATAGTCTCGTATTCTGTGGGCAAGGAGCTGAAGAAGCAATAATAGTGGAAATGTCTTTTTTTTCTTTTTTTTTTCTTTTTTTTTTGTTTTTTTTTTCTTTTTTCTTTTTCCTGCACAAATAGTGAAACATCGTTCGAGAAGTGAGCCGAGCTATGTTGTGCCGTGAAGCTCATGTCTTTTAACAGTGCATTTGTCATTTTGTAATGTCTGAAAAGTTTCCTTCAATTGTTGATTCTATAGAGTAATGTTATTTTTGCCCCCTCCCCCTTCCCAAAGCATTGATGTATGGAGATGAATCATTATTATTATTATCATCATTATTATTATTATTATTATTATTATTATTATTATTATTTTAGGAATGCTTATTTAATCGTTCTATGTTTAAGATAGAAGTTGTATTTTTTGCCTTTGATTCTTTTGATTCTGGCATAAGTGTTGATTCTTCTAGGGCAATGCAAAGCCATTACTTTGTTTTTTGCACTGTTAATATAAAAAAAGTTAAAAAACACATCTCTTGTTGAACTATTGGGTAAGCCATCAAAAACACACAGCAAAGAGTAGGCTTCGATAGAGAATGGAACATTGATATTTTGATTTTTTTTTCTCGATCTCTCTCATAGACACGTATAATTCATCATTTGTACTCTTGAAGAGAATTAGCTTTCCGTTTGGAACTCCTTTCCGACTTAGTCTTTTCGACGCCAGAGACTCCACACGGTCGAGTCCTGGTCGATGTTCCACCGACATCTGTCTCGTCTTCCTGTGCCTTGTTTTTGATAGTGTACCCGGGTGTCAAGCGCTATGGGCAGCAGGCTTTCTTACTTTATAGCTGCAAACCAAGAAGAAATTGGGCCAGTTTTGAATGATGATGATGATGATGATGAAGACGAGGAGGAAGAAGGAAGAAGAAGGCGAAGAACGCAGAACTGGTTTCGGTTCAGCATATGAGTGGAAGAGAGGTCGCTCCTGGGCAGTGACCCAATCTGGCCCGAACAGCCCCGTTGGCCGGCCAGGCTTCCCGGGCAGTGACCCAATCTGGCCCGAACAGCCCCGTTGGCCGGCCAGGCTTCCCGGGCTGAGGCAAAGTGACTGTTCCTAAAGATGGCCTGCTTGCTAACTGCTTGATGGTGTTGATTCTATAGTACATATTTATCTAATCATTTACACTATACTGTTTAAGAGATAATTTTTTGGGAAGTGGTACCAATCATGCCACGTTCATTGCAGGTCATTGTGAAGCCAAGTCTTTTTTTTTTTTTCTTTCTTTTTTTTCTTTTTTTCTTTTTTTCTATTGCAAAATTCTACTTCCTTGTAATGCAATGAGCTTTGTGGGAGATGTCTAGGGGAAGCACCCAGCCAGTGCAGTGAGAAGCAACAAACGCCCCTACACCCCCTTAATGGTAATGTTTTGTAGCGTCGTTTTTAAAAACCCGTGGTCTTCACAAGGAGCTCAAATCCGAGTGCGAGGCGAGTTGAATCGAGGCTCATTGCAAGTCCCATCGCACGGTTTGGTTGGGGTGCGACACGGCTGACAGGGAGGAGTGAGTGCAGAGTGGCTCTTTGAGTTGTATAATTTTTGGGAATGTAGTTTGACTTATTGTTATGTATTTTTTTTTTTTTTTTAATTATTATTATCATTATCAATTAAATAATATTTGTGACAATGAAATTGTAAATGATGTTAATTTATTATGAATTTATATCCAGGATAAAACTATGAATGCTGAATAGTCCCCAATTCATTTATATAAACACGAAAGTCTTGAGATACC
>NW_028234427.1:36657224-36659724 GCF_977035675.1 Penaeus japonicus | reverse complement strand
TGCAATATCTAGCAAGACGATTCAATTCCTTTCTAACCAGTGACATATAATTGCATTTCCTTCCCCGTGACAAGTGACAAGTGACAAGTGACAAGTGACACGTTGTTGTCACAGAACCTGTCAAAACAATTCTTACCAAACCAGGAACGAATTATCTTGCAATAAAATATATAAAGAGAACCAGAATGATTTTACGTTTTTTTCTGGAAAATATATACTTTACCCGAAACGCGTTATTCTAGTAAATCCCTGAAATATATACACGTTTTTTTTTTAGACAGCTCTACTTCTTTGAAAACAAAAGAAGTAAAGATCTGCGACATTTTTTTTGTATTTAATGCAACTTGCAATACCGTTACAATACAAAAACTATGACACTCTCAGATACAAGAAAAATAATACAATTATAGCGTTACTTATCAATTCATCTTTTATTATTATCTTTTTTTTTGGGGGGTGGGGGTGGGGGGCTGTGACGAATGATAGGCATGACGTTTCAAAATTCTTCGGACGAAGGATATCAAATATGAAGCCATTCTTAATATCTTTCGTCCGAAGAAGAACTTTCTCAAATGTTCGGAAAGTCATGCATTTTATTCGTTTTTACTATATATATACATACATATATATATATATATATATATATATATCGATATATATATGTATATATATATATAAATAAGTGTACTAATCTCAAGCCCTTTTCCTCTTAAAAGTCTTCTGAATCAGACTCACACTCGGTGACAGCCATACGAGCGACGAAACAGCGTACCACGTCGCCAGACCCGTGTCCAAGCCGGTCCACCCCGTGATGCTGTTCGTGTTGGCGAAGGCGACGAACGAAGCACACCGAATGACCTCGACTAACGGCGCCCACTGCCACTCGTCGTATAGAGCGGTGATGTTCCCGATGGTTACCAAGAGGAAGACGAAGAACACCAGGACGCCCAGCCTGGATAGCATCTGTGGAAGGTAGAATGGCACTCTGTTGGATTGAAATGAGGTGGGTAAAGGAGAGAGAGAAAGAGAGAGGGAGGGTGGAGAGAGGGAGGGAGGGAGGGTGGAGAGAGGGAGAGAGGGAGAGAGGGAGAGAGAGAGAGAGGAGAGAGAGAGAGAGAGAGAGAGAGAGAGAGAGAGAGAGAGAGAGAGAGAGAGAGAGAGAGAGAGAGAGAGAGAGAGAGAGAGAGAGAGAGAGAGAGAGAGAGAGAGAGAGAGAGAGAGAGAGAGACAGAGAGAGATAGAGAGAGAGAGAAACAAAGAGAAAAAGGAGAAGAGAGAGAATAGACAGATAGACATACAGACAAAACAAAAAGAGAGAAAAAAAAGATAGACAGAAAAAAAAGCAAAAACCATACAACACTGCCCTACATATCACCCCCACTCCCCCACACACCAACCCCGCCCCCAAGAAACGCCCACATATCCAAGACTATACCCTCTCGCTCAACCAACCTCGAAGTGAAACGTAAAGACCTGCTGGAGGAGGAGAGCCACCAGGTAGTGCGCGCCCGAGTAGCCCTTCTGCCACAGGGTGATCTGGGGGTCGTACTTCGCCCTTCCCCGGACGTCTGGGAAGGCCTCGAGGTCCCCCAGGCGAGGTGTCCCAGGGCTCCACCCGGGGCCGCAGAGGAGGGCGCGGAAGGAGTCCCTCCAAGTCCTCATGCTGCTCACTTTCCTCAAGACGTTGCGGATGTAGAAGAACTGTTGCGGAAGTGTTTTTTTTATGGTTTGTTGTTGTTGTTTGTAGGGGTGACTTTGTTGCATCTATTTTTTTTTAATGGTTTGTTGTTATTGTTTGTATGGGTGACTTTATTGTATCTATTGTTTTTTTTTAATGGTTTGTTGTTATTGTTTGTAAGGGTGACTTTATTGTATCTATTGTTTTTTTTAATGGTTTGTTGTTATTGTTTGTAGGGGTGACTTTATTGTATCTATTGTTTTGTTTATGGTTTGTTGTTATTGTTTGTAAGGGTGACTTTATTGCATCTATTGTTTTTTTTAATGGTTTGTTGTTATTGTTTGTAGGGGTGACTTTATTGCATCTATTGTTTTTTTTAATGGTTTGTTGTTATTGTTTGTAGGGGTGACTTTATTGCATCTATTGTTTTGTTTATGGTTTGTTGTTATTGTTTGTAGGGGTGACTTTATTGCATCTATTGTTTTTTTTATGGGTTGTTGTTATTGTTTGTAGGGGTGACTCTATTGCATCTATTGTTTTTTTTATGGGTTGTTGTTATTGTTTGTAGGGGTGACTCTATTGTATCTATTGCGAATGAGAGTTAGAGTTAGGGATGAATTGGGGTTATTAATATGTTGTTATTGATTGTATGGGTGACTTTATTGTATTTATTGCGAATAGGAGTTATTGTTAGGGATGGATTGGGGTTATTAATATGTTTTTTTTTATGGTTTGTTGTTGTTGTTTGTAGGGGTGACTTTATTGTATCTATTGCGAATGAGAGTTAGAGTTAGGGATGCATTGGGGTTATTGGTCGTTTAG